>NC_135661.1:2984907-3202330 GCF_964188315.1 Podarcis muralis
TTCCAACATAAATAAAAACAGAATAAAACATATATATATACACACACACACACACAGTGGTACCTCGGGTTAAGAACTTAATTTGTTCTGGAGGTCCGTTCTTAACCTGAAACTGTTCTTAACCCTGAAGCACCACTTTAGCTAATGGGGCCTTCAGCTGCCTGCTGCGCCGCCGGAGCACGATTTCTGTTCTCATCCTGAAGCAAAGTTCTTAACCCGAGGTATTATTTCTGGGTTAGCGGAGTCTGTAACCTGAAGCGTCTGTAAACTGAGGTACCACTGTGTGTGTGTGTGTATATGTGTGTATATATATATATATATGTGTGTGTTTGTGTGTGTTTGTGTGTGTGTGTGTAAATATAAATACACACACACACACACACACACACACATATATATATATATATTCTCTGATTTACAATTTAGAATATTCAAACCACCTTAAAATATCAATGGCTTTCTTCTTCTCTTTCCGTGGTTCATTTTGCATAACATAAATCCCTGCATATTTTACATAAACTAAAGCATTCAGTATTCCATTATTACATCCGTCAAAACTTATTTACACTGGTGAATTTATCTTAATGCTGTCAACGTTTTCAAGTGTACACAATCCCACCCCACCCCCATATATTCAATAAACATTTTCCAATCTTCTTTAAATGTGTGTTTTTCTTGTTCTCTTATTCTGTATGTTAGGTCCTCAAGCTGCGCATATTCCATCAGTTTTAAACTGATAAAATATTTTTAAAACTTCCCTCTACCTTCAGATGTCTTCAGATGTCTTCCAAAGGTCGTGTAGTTACTTATCTCCTTGGCTTGGGGGAGAGGGTTGCATAACTCCATACCCTCCAACATTTCTCTGATGAAAATTTTGTTGTTTAGTCGTGTCCAACTCTTCATGACCCCATGGACCAGAGCACGCCAGGCACTCCTGGCTTCCACTGCCTCCCGCAGTTTGGTCAGACTTGTCAGCATCGCCCTTGAGCCAGTGCCACCAACTGGACTCATCCACTTCAGCCCGACTGGGCTAGGCAAGCTGGGTAGCACTTCCAGAGACCACCTTCTGCACAGGAACAGGTCAAAGTGCTATGGACTCACAGCTTAGAGTTGTGAACACCGGATTCACTCCCACAAGAAGACAGTCGTCACACAGCAGAGTCTAGCAGAGTATATAAACAACTCGGAGAGCAGCTCTGTAGAATATCTTCTTTATTCTATAACTACAACTATAATACAACTATATACAGAGCTAAGTAGGTCTAAGCATAAATGAATGCTGAACCGCACTGAGTGTCTGCAGCTGCTCTTAGCAGCAACCTTATCTTAACACACAATCTCTCTCTAACACTCTCTCTCTCCAACACACTGACTGACTGACTCTTTGATGTGGTGCTGGAGCAGAATAAGTAGAGAGCAGAACTCGCCTCCTCCTCTCTGGAGAATCAGCAGACTCCTCAGGAGATTCTTGGATATGGGAGGGGTGAAATCTCCTCAAGACTCATGTTTGTAGCTTCGAGAACACTGTCCAACCATCTCGTCCTCTGTCGTCCCCTTCTCCTTGTGCCCTCCATCTTTCCCAACATCAGGGTCTTTTCCAGGGAGTCTTCTCTTCTCATGAGGTGGCCAAAGTCTTGGAGCCTCAGCTTCAGGATCTGTCCTTCCAGTGAGCACTCAGGGCTGATTTCCTTCAGAATGGATACGTTTGATCTTCTTGCAGTCCATGGGACTCTCAAGAGTCTCCTCCAGCACCATAACTCAAAAGCATCAATTCTTTGGCGATCAGCCTTCTTCTGATGAAAATAGGGACTCTCTAAAAGGGGGACATTCTGGAATCAAATCAGAAACCAGGGCGGCTTCTGTAGATCCAAAACTGCCCCTGGAAAATAGGGACACTTGGATGGTCTTGTTTCAGGCGTTGCTTTCTGTTCCGCAGCTGTGAATTGTAGGAACAGAACCAGCTGCTTTGTACAAAGTCTGAACTTTGGTTCCATCTACCTCAGTATTGCCTACACTGACTGGCAGCAATGGCTCTCCTATTCCCAGCCCTACCCAGCCAGGAATTGAACCCAGGGCCCTTCTGCATGCTGAGCAGGCCCTTCTCTACTGCTGAGCTACAGCCCCACATTAAAAGGTGCTTGAAGGGACTTGGAAAATCAGGTGTCAGGGAGATGAGTAACTCTACAACCTTTAGAAGACATCTGAAGGCAGCCCCATATAGAGAAGCTTTTTAATGTTTTATTTTGTCCTCTTTTGTGTGCCTCCTCCTCGAGAGGTCCAGAGGGTGGCAACACGAGAACAGGGCCTTCTCTGCAGTGGCTCCCCGTCTATGGAATGCTCTCCCCAGGGAAGTTTGCCTGGCACCTTCATTACACACCTTCCAGTGCCAGGCAAAAATGTTCCTTTTGAACCTTCCTTTGGTTGATTTGATTTACATCCTACGCCCTTTTAAAAGGTGTGGGGTTTTGGTTTTTGTTTTTTGGAGGGGAGGACTATTGGGTGGTTGTTTTTATTTTTAATTTTGTGGTTTTATATCTTGATTTTTTTCTGTGAATCGCCCTTAGACCCCTGGGTATAGGGCGGTATATAAATTCAATAAATAATAATAATGCTTTTAATATATGTTGGAAGCTGCTCAGAGTGGCTGGGGCAACACAGTCAGATGGGCAGAGTACAGTGGTACCTCGGGTTATAGACGCTTCAGGTTACAGACTCCGCTAACCCAGAAATAGTACCTCAGGTTAAGAACTTTGCTTCAGGATGAGAACAGAAATCGCACGGAGGCAGCGGGAGTCCCCATTAGCTAAAGTGGTACCTCAGGTTAAGAACAGTTTCAGGTTAAGAACGGACCTCCGGAACGAATTAAGCACTTAACCTGAGGTATCACTGTACAAATAAATTATTGTTGTGGTTAACACATGTGTGTGTCTGCTTGAGGTATAACAGGGGGAAGGAATTTTAAAATTTAAGGGGATTTGGAAACATGGGAGAAAGCTGTGCATTTGTGTGCACACACAACCTGCCCTTTCTCCTTCCCAAAATATTGATATTTTTTTTCTCTCCCCCCCCCCCCATAGGTGACCTGCCTGCCTTGGAACGATGATCCTCTGGCGCCCGAGACCAACCTTATGAAAGAAGAGCTGGCCAAGGTGAACAGGAGAGGGATCCTGACCATCAATTCCCAGCCGAACATCAACGGCAAGCCCTCCACCGACCCGATTGTGGGCTGGGGTCCCGACGGAGGCTACGTCTTCCAAAAGGTAACATGGCTGGGGACATTATGCTCTTCTCTTCTTCCCTTCCATCTCTCAGTCCAAGCAGTTCTGTCCTCTTGCAGAAGATCAATTTTTGTGTGAAAGGAAGAACCATACTGCCTTTCGTGGCAAAGCTTTAGGCACTTCCAGGGGTCAGGCTGGATGACCTCTGGGGTCCCTTCCACTCCACAGTTCTGCGATTCCAAGTCGTGTGCTATGGCAAATTAGGAAGATAGATTTGTTTGACATGTTTATAGGCTGCTGTTCAGGGTCCGGTTTCAGGAAATGCTATACATCGCTCAGTAGGGATAGGAACACAGGAAGTTAGTTGTTTTTTAACATGAAGTCATATACAGTGGTACCTTGGTTCTCAAACACCTTGATTCTCAAACGCCGAAAACTTGGAAGTGTTCAGGCGGCTAGTCCTAGTCTTTATAACCCTGTACCTTCTTCCAGAAGGCAGAAGCTGAAAGAGATCATTTCCGGGTAGCGCACTATCCTGCACTCTCTCTGCCGCTTTCTTATGGCACCTGGAAGAATAGAATTGATCCAAGGTGGGAAGAGGGCACCCAGTTATTCTCTCCACAGTCTTTACAACCCTGGACAACATTGTTTTTCGCCTGACCGTGCAGCTCCCAAACCACACACACAGACCATAATACACTCTCCACAGTGCAATGGTAAAATGCCATCAACAGGTCCTTTCAACCCTTCTCTTTAGACACAGGAACATAGGAAACTGTGTTCTGCTTAGTCAAGCCATTGCTCTGTCCAGCTCGGTCTCATCCATACGGACTGGTAGCAGCTCTCTGACGTTTCAGACCAGACTCTCTCCCAGGCAGACCTGGAAATGCGGAGGGTTCAACCTGGTCCCCAAGGCCTTCTGCATGCCAGGCAGGTGTTCTGCCACTGGGCTGTGGCTCGTCCCCTCGTCCTTTAGCTTGAAAAGTTGATCTGTAGCTGTAACTTGGCCCAAGCAATTCTCAAGTGGCAGGGCGTAGCCAAGGCCGGCTAAATCAAAGAAGGCTGGCCGCTCGGTGCCGGCAGGTGTCAGAAGCAGTAGAGGGAAAGAAAGATTCCCCACCTCAGAAATATTGAAGTGTGGGGACAGGGCGGGGTGTGTGTGTGACAAGCCCCTTACAATGAGCGAGTATATAGTGGGGGGAGCTGTGACCCTCAGCACCAGCTGGCTACAAAGCAAGCGGTGGGGTGATTAAGCAATGCTAGCAGGGGGCTAGCAGATCTGCCACTTGCGAGACAAAAGGATGCAGGGCTGCAGATTTCAAAAGCTCTCATTATGAGCCCATGGGGCGCTGTGTCACCGGCCCCCATTAAACGGGGACCTCCACTGCGAAATTGCTCCCCTCCCAGTGAGCCCCCAGAGCACTTGTATTATTTGTCTTGCTTTCGAAAGCAGCCTCTTGATCTTCGCCACACACCCCTTTCCCCCCCTTTTTAAAACTCTGACCACAATGAGAAACCCAGTCTATCTAGTTCAGTGTTTCCCAACCTTTTTTGGGCAAAGGCACACTTGTTTCATGAAAAAAATCTCGAGGCACACCACCATTAGAAAATGTTTAAAAAATTAACTCTGTGCCTATATTGACTATATATAAACTTTTACTTATGTAAAAAAAAAATAAAAAAATAGTAACAGCATAGAAGGTAATGGTTAGGCCCTCTTCCAAATCTGCTGGGTTTTTATTTGCAGGGACTGTTCTACATGGGAAAGCATTCAGCACTGTCATTCTCCCATCTGCCATCTGAATTGGTACTATTCTGGGTCAACTTACTCTGCTGCATGTGTAGATGAAAATGGCACCAAGTGTGGGGGAGGGGGCAGAACAGGTTTCAGATACAGGATATTAAGCATACACGTACTTCAGATTGAACTGGTTGCTTGCTTTGCAAGTTTTCATTTCCCAAATGACTGCCTTGGCAAGCGCAATACCTACCAGGCTCAAGGCCGGTCTCGCGCTGCCGCTTCCCGTGCTCTCAAGGACCCGGGAGGAGGAAGGCGTGAAGGGAATCCTGAAGGCGCGAAAACCTCGCGCATGCGCAGGCCTTCCGCCTGCGACAGCCCAGTAGGCCGGCCGAAGCGAGCGGCGATGGGATGTGGGAGGGAGCTCGCTCGCCGCCCCGCGTGTGCCTATGTGGGGCACGTTACAGCCCCGTGACGTCAGCGCCACGCAGGCAGCCAGGCAGGCAGACGGCGAGAGCCCCGCGCTGGGCGGCCTCTCCTTGCCGCCGCCGCCCCGCCTCTCGCCGTATGACTCGCCCGCCTCCCTCTCGCGGCACACCAGGCAACGTCTCGTGGCACACTAGTGTGCCGCGGAACACCGGTTGGGAAACACTGATCTAGTTTACCTTTCCGTTGAAACAAAAAAAGCATTCCTAATAATATCCAGGTTTTGGATCAACCAATTCAATTTATTATTATTTTTTGGTACCGTCTCCCTTCTCTCTTAATCCAAATAAGATTAAGGTCAAGTGAGACTTTTGCTCAGTGCCCCAAAGCTAATCCCAATGTGAACTGGGGGGTGGGGTGGGGAGGAGGGTCTTTTTCTTCAGAGAGGCAACTGGCATTGCTGTTTCTAAGCTGCTCTGCTCCACATGGTAGCAGAAACACTGAAGTAGAGCAAAATTGATTTAACACAATCACAGACCAATAAAGGCACAGCCAAGCAGTACTATTGTAATAGTAAAATCTAAGGTCTTATATATATAAGAAATGTTCATAAATGTACCAACCAAGCACATACATAGATCAGCACAGGAAGACCGACCTGAAACCATTTTGACTCCCAAACTGACCAAATGTTTTCTCTGCAAGGAGGGAGGGGGTGAGGGAGCCTTCCCATTGTCTCAGGAATTGAGAAATCACCATCTCAAAGGAATGGCCAGACTACCAGGAAAGGCAATCAGATAAGGCATTATCAGATAAGCTGGCAGACAGGAAAAACAACAGCATTCAAATTTCTGTTGTAGACCGCCTTTTCTGTGATGTAGGTATGATGTATGGAGGGGTAGTCTTGAGTGACAGGGCAGGGAATTTAAAATGTTTATATAAGGCCTTGCGCACCATTGTTCTGGGTTCCCTATTAGGGACTTTGTCTTCTTTCCATCTCTGGGCCAGTAAGAACCGGGTGGCTGTCGTCGCATACATAAAAAGTATTTTCTGCTCCCTGGGAATATCGGCACCTACAATTCCTAATAGAAAAACCTCTGCTCCCCCCCCCCCAAGTTAATTTAAACATTTAAATTGTGCCATTGCTGGGATTCTTTGGTGTCAAGATCTCCTCTCTCGACTCCTTCCAGGCTTACCTGGAGTTCTTCACCTCCAGCGAGAACGTCAGAGCCCTCCAAACAGTGTTGAAGAACTACGGCCAGCGAGTGAATTACCACATTGTCAATGTCAAGGTGCGTCCTTCCTCAGTGCCAGATTACCAAACAGACAGACTGGGCACTGGCCTACGAGCCTAGGGGCCCCTCAACAACGGATCAAAATGATATTGATTTGATCTTGAAAGAAAATTGGGAGATTCTAACTGCCTAGGAGCCTCCACAGGGTTTAATCCGACACTGGTCCTTCCAGTAGGCTGGCAGTGAAGACGTTTCCGTGGAAACTTGGGATGCTTGGACTGAGAGCGGATGTGGGGAGCAAACCCTCTGCTTGTGATCTCTGGAGAATATTTTGAGAACTGTTCAGCCTCTGCTAGGACAATTGGCATTGGGTTCATGGCTCCTCCTTGTGGCCCAGTTTCAATGCCTCCTGTTTAGCCAGAGAATCTGATCAGCTGAGCATATCGTTCCCTGGAGGAGTTTTCTGGATGCAGGGAGTAGTAGTAGTAGTAGTAGTAGTAGTAGTAGTAGTAGTAGTAATAATAATAATAATAATAATAATAATAATAAATAATTAATAATAATAAATTTATTATTTATACGCCACCCATCTGGCTGGGTTTCCCCAGCCACTCCGGGCAGCTTCCAACAGAACACTACAATAACCTATTAAACATTAAAAGCTTCCCTAAACAGGGCTGCCTTCAGATGTCTTCTAAAAGTTTGGTAGTTTTTTTTCTCTTTGACATCTGGCGGGAGGGCGTTCCACAGGGAGGGTGCCACTACCGAGAAGGCCCTCTGCCTGGTTCCCTGTAACTTGGCTTCTCATTGCAAGGGAACCGCCAGAAGGCCCTTGGCGCTGGACCTCAGTGTCCAGGCAGAACAATGGAGGTGGAGATGCTCCTTCAGGTATACTGGACCCATGCCTGTTCAGTTGGGCCTGAGATCTGTAAAAAAGAAAAAGAAAAAAGGTAAAGGACCCGTGGATGGTTAAGTCCAGTCGAAGGCGACTATGGGGTTGCAGAGCTCATCTCGCTTTCAGGCTGAGGGAGCCGGTATTTGTCCGCAGACAGCTTTCCGGGTCATGTGGCCTGCAGGACTAAACCGCTATTGGCGCAACGGGACACTGTGACGGAAACCAGAGCGCACAGAAACGCCGTTTACCTTCCCACCGCAGCAGTACCTCTTTATCTACTTGCACTAGGGTGCTTTCGAACTGCTAGGTTGGCAGGAGCTGGGTCCAAGCAACGGGAGCTCACCCCGTGGCGGGGATTCGAACCGCTGACCTTCTGATCGGCAAGCCCAAGAGGCTCAATGGTTTAGACCACAGCGCCACCCGTGTCTTGAGATCTGTACAGGCCTGGCAGCAAGCTAACAGGTGTATACAAAACAGTGGTGCAGCTGTTTCCCTCTCTTCCTTCTAAACAACCTCCTGTTTCCCGTTGGTAGGGTGAGAACATCACCAACGCGCATGAAATGCAACCCAATGCTGTAACGTGGGGCATCTTCCCCGGCAGAGAGATCATTCAGGCGACGGTTGTAGACCCGGTTAGCTTCATGTACTGGAAGGTAAGAGGGTTATTCTTCCCTGCCCTGCCCCAAACACCCAGGAAACTCTTAGCCTGTTGGTACAGATCTGGGGCTTTGGTAAATTTCCGTGGAAAATGTATGTGAACAGAAGTACAAGGTGCCAATTACTATTCCCTAGAACTTGTGGTACCGGGGTACCTCTGCTCCTCTAATAACAACTTGGGGGTAGAACCCCCCACTTTTGCCTGCACAGGTTCAGTGAACTCATAGGTCTGTATCAAGTCATAAGAACATAAGAACCCACTGGATCAGAGCAGTGGCCCATCGATGATGATGGTGGTGGTGGATAGGCAAACTAAGGCCCGGGGGCCGGATCCGGCCCAATTGCCTTCTAAATCCGGCCCATGGATGGTCCAGGAATCAGTGTGTTTTTACATGAGTAGAATGTGTCCTTTTCTTTAAAATGCATCTCTGGGTTATTTGTGGGGCATAGGAATTCGTTCATCCCCCCCCCCCAAAAAAAATATAGTCCAGCCCCCCAAAAAGTTTCAGGGACAGTAGACCGGCCCCCTGCTGAAAAAGTTTGCTGACCCCTGATAATGATGATTGATTGATTGAGTGAGTGAGTGAGTGAGTGAGTGAGTGAGTGAGTGTATATACCGCCCTATACCCGGAGGTCTCAGGGTGGTTCACAGACAAATATAATCAGAATAAAAACAACAACCCAATAATACCCTACTCAGAAAAGAGCCACATTTTAAAAGGGTATAGGATAAGGTTACCAGACGTCCCCGTTTTCCTGTGGACAGTCCCTAGATTCACAAATCAGTCCCCTGACAAAATCGTATCATTCCTATTGAAATTGAAAAGTGTCCCCAGATTCATTGAAAAAAATCTGGTAACCTTAGTATAGGATATTAAACAGATCAGCCAAAGGCCTGGTTAAAAAGGAACATTTTTGCCTGGCACTGGAAGGTGTGTAATGAAGGCGCCAGGCGAACCTCCCTGGGGAGAGCATTCCACAGACGGGGAGCCACTGCAGAGAAGGCCCCGTTCTCGTGTTGCCGCCCTCTGGACCTCTCAAGGAGGAGGCGCACAAAGGAGAGCCTCAGAAGATGACCTCAGGGTCAGGGTAGGTTCATATGGTCACATCTAGTCACATTGGCTAAGCAGGGGCCTTTTCTGAATGCTAAGGGCCATAGCTCAGGGGTAGAGCATATGCTTTGGATGCAGGAGGGGCTCAGGTTCATTTCTCAGCACCTCCAGGTAGAGCTGGCAAATGTCCCTGTTTATGCAACACTGGAGAGCTGCTGCCAGTTAGTAGAGGCAGTGCTGAGCGTGACAGACCAAATAGTCTGGCTCTGTCTAAGGCAGCTTCTTCTGCCTGTAGCTCAGCGCAAGGGGATCTGCTTTGCACGCAGAATGCCCCGAGTTCAGTCTCTGGCATCTCCGGGGAGAACTGGGGGAGAACCCAGCCTGAAGCCCTGGAGAGCCACTGCTGGCCAGAGCAGGCAACACTGAGCGAGTTGCGCCGATAAGTCTGAGTCTGCATAATGCAGCCTCTTCCATACGCTCATTCCCTGAGATCATCCTCCGAGACCCTCCTTCGTGTGCCTCCTCCTTGAGAGGTCTGGAGGGTCGCAACACGAGAACGGGGCCTTTACTGCAGTGGCTCCCCGTCCATGGAATGCTCTCCCCAGGCAAGTTCGCCTGGTGCCTTCATTTTTTTTTTAAAAAAAAATTATTCATTTTTCATTTTCGTTCATTACATACATCTCAAATTCTCAAAGACTTCCCCCAACTTTTTTGGTTTGTTTCTATTTTTACCCACTTTGCTATAATTATCCACCTTTAGGTGCCAAGCAGAAACGTTCCTTTTTAGTGCAGGCCTTTGGTTGATCCGATTTGCATCCTAGGCCCTTTTAAAATGTTTCGTTTTTTTATTATGTATTTTGTGATTTTATATCTTGATTTTATTCTGTGGACCACCCTGAGACCCCCGGGTACAGGGCGGTATATAAATTCAATAAATAATAATAATAATAATAATTTGTTTCCCATAGTTCCTCCTGCACTCCCACCCCCACCTCAAATTGTTTTTAAGTGTGACCTGCTTCTCTCTCTCTGCCCCCCTCGGACAGGATGAGGCCTTTGCCCTGTGGATCGAGCAGTGGGCCAAGCTGTACGAAGAGGAGTCCCCCTCTCGCATGATCCTCCAGTACATGCACGACAACTATTACCTGGTCAACTTGGTGGACAACGACTTCCCCCTGGACAGCTGCCTCTGGCAGGTCTTGGAAGACGTGCACACGCTCTTGAACTGTCCGGCGGAACCTTGAAAGTTGAGAAAAGGCACGCAGCCTCCCAGATTTGGCTGGCAGCATAGTCAAAAACCTTAGGGATGCGAGGTTGGAACCACAGTGGCCCAGACACTCCTCTAGGGGGCGCTGTTGGCTGAATTTCCCCCCCATTGCCTTCAAAGCGGGAGGCCAGTTAAGACAGGCACATCTCCCTTCTGATCCAAAAGACTCTGAGGATGTTTTTGAGCCCTTCTTGGGTTATTACAATCCCTTTCCCCCTTATACTAATGGCAGCTAGAAATCCTTATCCCCACCCCAACCCCAAATCTCTGTCTGGCCCACCCCCCATGTTTCTGGGTTGCACTCTAAAAAAGAAAGCTTTCAGCTGCTGCTTCAGTGCGCACCCTCTGATCAATGGGACTGATGGCTTCACAAGCCTCTAGTTCAGAACGGGAGTTGCAGAAAACCAGGATGAGCACAGCCGCCTGCGACGCAACTGCCCTCCTCTGGGGAGCCGCAGTGTGTGGCCGGCTATTTATTTTGTTTTTATTTTATTATATAGTCGCAGGATCGTGGTCTTCTTCCTGCGTCTTCTCGTTTTCTCTTGCAGGGGAGGGGGAAGTATTTAAAATGCTTGTAAAGGGAAGGAGAGAAGTGAAATCGAAATGAAATAAAATGTAGTTGATGCCTACGTTGACTTGCCTTTTAAAAAAGAACGGGAGGGAGAGCTTGGGACTTACTAGGGACTCACGTTGTAGCAGTGTGGCTGGGGGCACAGCATGGTGAATGCAGGGAGTTATGGTAACATGGTCCCCCCCCAAAAAAATCACCCATGGCTGGTGTCCATTGGGACTTGTGGGGCAGAAACATATGGGCGCCGGGCGCCATTTTGAATCAAGATGGCGGAACAAAGCATGACACCGGCATGACTCTACCCATTTGGGGGCATAGTTTCTTGTGATATTGTTGCCAAACTCTACATTAGGGGTTCCTGGAGGGAGTGGGGGCACACTTTTTTAAGCTGTTGGAAAGCTGGGCAGCATTTTGCAACAAGATGGTGGACAGAAGAATCACTTTTGCATGGCTTAGGCCTGTTCGGGGGCACAGGTTCAGCGGCATCTTGAGATAATACAAGAGTTCCTGAGGATTGACGTCAGTGTTTGGGTGCCTTTTTGAACCAACATGCCAGATGGAAACGTGACTTCAGCACGACTTTGCCTGATTTTGGGGTCCATCACGGTGTCCTGTTGCACCAGAAGCAGTTTATCTTGTGCTGTATTCACCACCCTCTGTAGGCACCTCCTATCAGTTGATGTCAAACCAGTGTACCACACTATGTTGCGGTATGAAAGGACAATCAAATGTTGATTGACATTGTTCTTTCGCAATGCACTGAGGAGATGAAGTCTCCGTTGGGCCTTCTTAACCAGCTGGGTTGTATTGATTTTCCAAGTAAGGTCTTCACTGAGATAAACTCCCAGGAATTTAAAGGAAGAGACTCTCTCCATACAGCCCTCCCCAATGTACAGCGGGGCTAGTTCTCTCTTCCTCCGAAAGTCCAACACTATCTCCCTTGTCTTGCTTAAGCGCACAAATAAGACCAGGGCACAAGTCCACTTCCTTCCTCTAGTTCCCAGTGACCGGCTTTGAGAAGCATGACTGACTGCCTTTGACCGTGGAAGCAAAGCATTGCCAGAATGGTGGTTAAGTCATCAATAGCTTTCTCCTCCATGTATCTGTCTGGTCCTCTCTTAAAGCCATCCAAGTTGGTGGCCGTCACTGCCTCCTGTGGCAGTGAGTTCCATAGTTTAACGGTTCCACAGCTGTGTGAAAAAGCATTTCTTTATCTCTGCCCTGACTCTTCCCACATTCAGCTTCGCTAGATGACCATGATGTTGTGAGAGGAGGAGAAAAACTTCTCTTTCCACCTCCTCCGAACTGTGCATCGTTTTATAAGCTTCTATCAATGTGGCCTCTCTTCCTCACTTTTCCTCTGAACAAAAAAGTCCCAAAAGCTACCCCAAAAGAATCCCAAAAACAGAAGTTTACCCCACATGCAACTATAATTCCTAGCACCCTTAAACTACTGTTCCCAGAATTTTTGGGGTGAAGCCCATGCTTTAAATGTAGGCTGCCATCACAGCCATGGGTTAAGTATTTAGGTGTATGGGCAACAGCAAACAATATAAATTTGTTTAAAGATAATTATTTGAAAACCTGGGAAGATATTGTTGTTGTTTAGTCATGTCTGACTCTTTGTGACCCCCTGGACCAGAGCACGCCAGGCACTCCTGTCTTCCACTGCCTCCCGCAGCTTGGTCAAACTCATGTTCATAGCTTCAAGAACACTGTCCAACCATCTCGTCCTCTGTCGTCCCCTTCTCCTTGTGCCCTCCATCTTTCCCAACATCAGGGTCTTTTCGGGAAGATATTAAATTTGCAAATTTGGAGCAGAATGGATCTTTCACTACTAGGTAGAGTGTCGACTATAAAGATAACTGTATTGCCAAGAATGTTATTCTGTTTCAATTGATTCCGGTGATTGGCTAGACAGGTTGTTTCAACACATGGCTAAAAGGTATTTCTAAATATATTTGGCAAGGGGAAAAACCGAGAATAAAATATAAACACTCTCTGTAACTATCCAATCACTGAATGTCACTCTCAATCCCTTATTTGCATATGTGGACCTGGGTGAAAACTATCTACAGTATCCCCCTGCTGGCCCAGGGTGAGAAACTTCAGTACATACATAACCCTTACCATCTGCAATCCCCAGCACCCCTTAGCAAACTACAGTTCCAGCATTCTTTGGGAGAAGCAATTGCCTGTTGCTGGAAACCACAGGAGTCAAGCTGCCTGGGGGCTTCCCACTGTGGAAACAGGGTGCTGGACTAGATGGGCCTCATCCAGGCCACTTTATGTCCTTAAGCTGTCTTCTTAAGCTGCCGCTGGGGGTGAATTTATGACAAAGTTTGGACTAGAATCTTGGGTTATTGACTAGAATCAGTACTCTGGAATCTTGGGGTATCAAAGAAGGACTAGAAGATGGGTAGGCAAACTAAGATCCGGGGGCCGGATCCAGCCCAATCGCCTTCTCAATCCGGCCCACGGACGGTCCGGGAACCAGCGTGTTTTTACATGAGTTGAATGTGTCCTTTTATTTAAAATGCATCTCTGGGTTATTTGTGGGGCATAGGAATTCGTTCGCATTTCCCCCCAAAATATAGTCAGGCCCCCCACAAGGTCTGAGGGACAGTGGACTGGCCCCCTTCTGAAAAAGTTTGCTGATCCCTGGACTAGAATCGTGCATACTCCTAATCACGTTCCTTTTTAACCAAGGCTTTGGTTGATCTGATTTGCATCCTATCCCCTTTTTAAGTGGTTTTTTTCTTTTTGAGGGGGGCTATTGGGTTTTTGTTTTTATTATGTCTTTTATGGTTTTATATCTTGATTTTATTCTGTGAACTGCCCTGAGACCCTGGGGTATAGGGGGGTATATAAATTCCATTACAGTGGTACCTTGGGTTAAGTACTTAATTCATTCTGGAGGTCCGTTCTTAACCTGAAGCAACCTGGAAAGGTTGGCCGCATGTCCAGCACCACCAACATAAAGGTTGGCTGGGAAATTACACACAGTGCACTGCTACGTTTTGGTTGTGGGGTTGCTTCAACGCCTCTTACCAAAGCAACACCACATCCTCAGATCTGTATCCATACTTTCCCCAATATACAGTCAACTTCACCGGACAGGGATCCATCTGTTCTGGCTGGCTGATCAAGGACCCCAATCTTTGGTTCTTGTATAATGGACTAACCACTGATTACCACCCTGGTAATTATCAGTGTGTGGGAATGGGTGCCTTTACTTTCCCTGTGACTGTGGAGGCTTTTCTTCCTCTACCCTCTCTTAGAAACAGAAAGAGGAGAGAAGTCCAAGGGGAACAGTGCAGTGATGAGATTTTCCTGGCCCGCTCTGTGGGTGCTGTTGGTGGAGGCTTCGTTAGCATCCTCACCATCGGCATACATCCGGGAGTTGTGGCTGAACAAAATCGTGAAGCACTATTTGCCCTAACATGCAGGTTGGAGAAAACCATCAATGCCACTACACATATCCTCCGACAGTTGCAGTCCGAGATTGAGGATTTGAACCAGATAGCAGCAGCTAATAGACTTGCTCTTGACTATCTCCTTGCCAAATCAGGAGGTTTTTGTAAAATAGTCCCGGAAGGCAACTGCAGAGTGAAGTTTCATGTCCTCAACAACACTATTGAGGACGAGTTGCCAAAATTACAGGCCCTTATAAATGATAACCAACCCAGTCAGAATCCTTGGGAATGGATGTGGTCTTGGGTCCCAGGAGTAGGATGGTTACAGAGCCTTTTGACCGCCATTGCGGTAGGAGGCTTAGTCTTCCTAATACTTCTTTGCATCACCCCTTGCTGCATATCTCTAGTCAGAGGAATGGTGGCCCAAAGCATTAAGAATCTCACTGAAACCCACACCATGGCCATATACCGAGCCCTGCCCCCCCCCTGGCAGAAGAAGAGCATGAGTATGCTTGACTAATTCGTGAAATGCCCCCTGAAGAGATCCCCTTGAGAGACACAGTTGTCTATACCGGGGTTCAACATGAGAGTCAAGCTGGAGAAACAACTGTGACTTGTTTCTAAGCTTGAAAGGGGGGAATGTGGCAAGGCCACCTGGAAGAGTTTTACCTTTACCTTTTATGTATAACCATAAATACTGATAATAATGCTTAAATTGTTAAGGCTAGAAGTGCCTAAAATCTTAAGAATCAAGATTATATGCTTTATGTATAACCATGTATCCTAATAATGCTTAAATTGTTAAGGCTAGAAGAGCCTAAAATCTTAAGAATCAAAATTTTATGCTTGCAACATACGCTTCTGGTTTCTTGTTCAATGATTTTTTTAAAAACCTTAATGATTTCTTCATGAACTTTGTTCCAAAAGCTTTTTATCTCCTTACACCCCACCATATATGGTACATTGTTCCTATCTCGGTGTTACATCTCCAGCACACATTGGTTTTTTGCTTATAGATTTTTGGCGATTCCATGGGGCAGGGGTTAGGTACCACCGGTAGATCATTTTCATTAGATTCTCCCTTGTTGTATAACATGCTGTGAACTTGATGTCAAATTTCCACAGCTAACATTATGTTGTGGCCAAAATCCTGCGCCCACTTTATCATAACGTCCTTTAGCATCTCATCCTTGAGTTCCCATTCCAAAAGTAGATCATACACCCTAGATAGGGTCTTTTTATTCATTTGTACTAATTCCTTTTGTAAGAATGACTTCTTTTCTCCAAAACCAATTTTCTTATCCTGATTAAATATATGCACTATTTGGTGATATTGAATCCAGCCGTTACAATACTGTTTAATTTCTTCATACAATTTGATTTTTAATTGGCCCTGTTCTACCTTTATTAATTGTTGGTAAGTTGCCCAATTTGTGCCCATGTTTGTCTTTTTTACCGTTATCATCTCCACTGGGGATGCCCACCAGGGTATTTTGGGCTCTAATAGTCTGTAGTACTTATCCCAGACCTTGTATAATGAAATTCTTACTACAGTGGTGCCCCGCAAGACGAAATTAATTCGTTCCGCAAGTTTTGTCGTCTAGCGAATTTTTCGTCTTGCGAATCACGAAATCCCATAGGAATGC
The DNA here is from genome assembly GCF_964188315.1 of Podarcis muralis. Lineage (NCBI taxonomy): Eukaryota > Metazoa > Chordata > Lepidosauria > Squamata > Lacertidae > Podarcis > Podarcis muralis. Next base: position 3,001,029 of record NC_135661.1, read on the forward strand.
ATTGAAAATCAATTAATGCGTTCCTATGGTCAAAAAAAGTCCAAACAAAGCCAAATTTGGTACAACAACAGTTTATTAACTGCTCTTTAAAGTCACACATACTGTAAAGAGCAGTTCAAAAATTGAAGGGAAAATAAATTAACTTTATAAACATGACAGAAAAACATTTAAAAATCAACAAAGTGTACAGTACATTTTCTAAGACTCTGGGGGACCACTCGAAGAAGGCTCCTCTTCCACTCTTTGCTTCTTGCTCAAGAACCTGTCCATAGTCTGCTGCTTCATCCGCCTTTTCAGCACCTCCCTGAAAGGAGAAATGACCCTTGTATCAAAAAAGTTCCCAACGTCATGTGCCACGTGCACTCCTCCAGAACAGCTGGGCGGTTCTTCACGATCCTGGTGACTCCCTTGGCTGCATCAGTCGCCAGGATCTTCTCCCTCATCTTCAGGATGGTCCCGATGGTTGATGGATTCCTCCCGTACTCCCTGGCGATGTCCGTCACACGCATTCCGCCGTCGTGCTTCCGGATGATCTCCTTCTTCATTTCCAGCGTCACCTTCTCCTTCTTCCTCTCGCCGGCCACCGCAGCAGCAGTCTTCTTGGGTCCCATGGCAGCACAGCTCTTACCTTCGTAAACTCAGAAAAAGAGAAAAAAATCAGTGATGTGCTTCAAATCCAAAAAATTCAAAAGCACCCAGCCACCCACCACACAGAAATTAAAACCCAGAACCAAGGCCTTGAATCCCAAACACCCCAACCCAAAATCCAAAATCCAAAACCCCCCAAAAAAGTTTTAAAAGTTTAACTTGCCAAATGGATGCAAGAGAAGTTCTGGGAAAGCTTCAACAATCAATCACCGAAGTCTTCAGAAACCTCAAATGGCTGCAAAATAAGTTTTGGAAAAGCTTCAAAAATCACCAATGTCTTCAAAAACCTCAACTGCTCCCACAGACACCCACCCACCCACCACACAGAAATTGCAAACCCCTCCCCAACTGCTCCCCCAGCCCCTCCCCAACTGCTGCAAACTCCTCCCCAACTGCTCCCCCTGCCCCTCCCCAACTGTTCCCCCACCCAGACAAAAAAAAATTTCAAAAAATAACATGGCCCAATGGTCCCAGATTCCTGCAGAAACCTCCCCAACCGTTCCCCCAGCCAGCCAGCACTCAGAAATTCAAACTCAGAAAAAAAAATTTGAAAAAAAAACCAACATGGCCCAATGGTCACAGAAAATCATAAAAATTCCCAAAAAAGCCCCACAAGCTCCCAGATTCCTGCAGAAACCTCTCCAACTGTTCCCCCAGCCAGCCAGCACTCAGAAATTCAAACTCAGAAAAATTTTCAAAAAAAAACAACCTGGCCCAATGGTCACAGAAAATCATAAAAATTCCAAAAAAAGCCCCACAAGCTCCCAGATTATCGCAAAACCCCCCCACAACACCAAGTCCTTGAATCCCAAACACCCCAACCCAAAATCCAAACCCCCCCAAAAAAGTTTTAAAAGTTTAACTTACCAAATGGTAAGTTTTGGAAAAGCTTCAAAAGTGAGCAAAGTCTGAGAAAAGGCTACCAAACCACGTGCTAACAGTTGCTCCTCGAAGTCAAGTCGCAACTGCAGCTGTTCAAGCTAAGCACCCTTTGTTTTAACGGTTTTTAGACAAAGGAAACAAAGTCGCGAGACGTTTTCGTCTTGCGAAGCAAGCCCATAGGGAAAATCGTCTTGCGAGGCAACTCGAAAACGGAAAAACCTTTCGTCTAGCGAGTTTTTTGTCTTGCGAGGCATTCCTCTTGCGAGGTACCACTGTATATGATTTTAAAAGTCCTTATGCACTGCCACTTTGTTGTATGTTAGGTAGGCGTGCCATCCAAACCTCGTATTCCAACCTTCTAAATCTAATATATCAGCCTTCTTCAAGAAGGTGGGGTTGTTTTAAATGGTTGTTAAATGTGTTACGTTGATTTAGATTTTGTATTTGTGGGCTGGAGTGTTGTTTCAGGGCTCTTGTATTGTTTATTAGTGTGCATACATTGGTCTTGTGGCTATTTTTAGTATGTTTTTATTTAATTTATATTATGTTCTGATATTTTTATTATGAATTTTGTGCAGTGATTATTCTTATTATTTATTTTGTGCTTCGTATACTTGGTGTTGTGAACCACCCTGAGATTCAAAATCAATAAAATCAACAATCAAAAACAACATCAACAAGAAACACAACAACAAAAAGGTTTCCTACCGCTGTGTACGGAGGGTCGTGAGGGCAGCACCACTCCTCTTGGTCGATCCTGGTGGCGTTGATGTTCCTGGCGCTGGTCCAGACTGGATCCTGCGGAGAGCAGAAGATGGTATCTCTGCAGCACAACTCTGGTGTCCACGTTGCCTTGGCCTGGCGCTACTCCGGATGTTCTGTCAGGAGGAGAAAGGGGCTCGTTGAGAAACCTCCCATCCAAACAGCCCACCAGATGTCCCAATAGCCCACCAGATGCCTCACTCACCTGGCATGCAGCTCAGGAAGTCCTTCGGGTAAGGTTCCCTGTGAACGCAGTGGAGCAGCCTCCTCAAAAAGCGCTGGACCCTGCCTTTCTTCCGATGTCTATAGGCCCGCTGCATGATGTTCAGGCAGCTCCTCCCTGTCTGCCTAAGCTCTTCTTCCTCGTGCTGCTGCATCTCCTCCAGCCCTGAGTGGCAAGGGAGAAAGGTTGAGCAAGGGGGAGATACACAGGAAAAGAGCCACCCATCAACAATATGAAAACAGCCGTCAGCTGTGTTTGTGTGTAAGAGAGAGCAGTGAAGTCACATTCCAATTCTCTTTGCATGTTCATCTTGTGGCACCTCTGCCTGAACATACATCTGAGAATTTGCCTTCCCCTGAAGACCTTTCTCAGCAGAAGCATCCCTCCCTGCCCTCCGTACGTCTCACTCACATGTTCCATAGGATGCCATGTCTTGATTGCGGATGAAACTGGCATCCCGGAAAGCCAGATGACCTAGAGAGAGAGAGAGGGCAAGAAAAGGGACGTCATCTGGGTGCAAAGCAAGCGGAGACAGAGGCAGCTTGGCAGGAGGACAGGTATGCTCTAGAGGCCTCCACCCTCACGGAGCACTCAGAGCAAGATCTGGGCACAGATGGAGGCCTACCTAGCAGGTGGCCTGGGCACATGTCCATCCTCCCTGCCATTGTTACCAAGACGTTTCTGTCCCTCCCTACCAGGGAAGAACGTTGCTTGACTTACCCAGAAGCAGAGCTGCCACCCTGGAGACTGCTGGCAGCCTGTTGGCAGACGGCTGCGTACATGATAAGGCAGCACTCCGAAGGATGCCCTTGCTGAAGGTCTTGCTCTGTGGGCAAAGACAAAGGAGAAGTGGCATCAGAGAGGCTTGAGAGCGCAGCAGAAGAGCCTTGCACTCCCAAAGACATGCCTGGGCAAAGCTGCCAACAAAGGCAGAGGGACCTTACCAGATGCTTGGCAGCCTGGTGGAGAGCAAAGTGGAGGCTAAATTTGTTGGAATGAGCCCACCACTTGACTTCTGGGGCTAGATGGGAAAGAGCCTTCCTTGCGGCCTGCAACACAAGAAGAGAAGAGGGTTACAAATTGCGGGACATAGTCTCGGAAGCTCCTGAGAACAATCCCTCCCTCCTACTGCATAAGTCCACCTCTTTGGCCCTCACCTTGGCCACTTCAAGGTCCTCGTCTTCGAGGTGAATGAGGACCACAACCAGTTCGTGAATGGCTTCCTTTTCTGTTGTTGTAATGGGAAGTCTTTGGTCTCTCGCCCAGCCCCGAAGCAGCCCCAGATGTTCGATGGCTGATGCCCGGACGGAGGCTTCCTCCTGTAGGCAGAAAATATCAGAGGTTTTGTTTCTCATCAGATCACTTTCCAGAGGAACACCCTCCTGAAGCCAGAACATCTCCGCTGCATGCCAGTCTAAACCCCACCCTTCCTCTTCCAAAGCATTCCTCCTCCATTGGGTGTGGTGTCATGTTTCCCCTCATACTCACATGGGCAGCCAGGCCGCAGTAGGTTGCCGCCAGCTTCTCCAGGTCTTCCTCTCCCAGCTCCCTGGAATGGTAGGCTTGGTCTACCAGCTCTATCAACTCTGGGAGGACATCAGCTTCTACATAAAAGAGGGAATCCCTCAGGAAGAGCCGCAGAAGCGCAGGGTCCTACACAAAAGAGAGAATCTTTTCAAAGGTCTGAAAGGCCTCATGCCTTTTAGCACAGGCCCTTCAGTATTGTGCCAGGGAAAGAGTGCTGGGCCATGATTAGAATCGAGATCTGTACCCCCCCTTCCTCTGAGCATCACTTGCCATGCCAGAGTCCAGAAGCAGGGATATCCCTCTGACGCTGAGCTTCCGGACTTCCAGGCAGTCGTATTCCAGCCAGGTGAGGAGCTGCTCCAGTGTATCTTCACAGGGATAGACCTCCAGACGGCAGCTGAGCAGCTAAAGAGGCCCAAAGAGAAAGAAACCCTTCAGGGATAAGAGGCTGAGGCAGGTTCTCCTTTTGCCCACCATTTGCAATTCTGCACAGAGCAAGCCCACTGAAGTGAATGGACCAAAGTTTGCCATGTACATCAAATCCAATGGGTCTACTCTGAGGAGCACTAAAACAGGCAACAGTCCTTAGGCTCAAACACTCGGCAGAAACCAAGCCAGGGCCTCCTTGCTGCACCCATTTCCTCCCGCGTCAGTCCCCCTCACCTCGATGTAGATAGCTGCCGCGACTTGTGGCATCCCGGCAAAATCCTGGTCCTCGAGAGCAGCGATGATGCTTTCCACCATGGGAGGGATCCACCAGCTTCGCTTTCCGACGGCTCTGAAATGGAGAAGGAGATCTTGGTAAGGAAGGGAAAGACACCGCAGGAAGCAAACGGGCACAGTCCGATCCTGTGCCTTCAGCTCCATTTGCCAGGCCACTGGGGAAGGTCACCGCGTTCTTCCTCTTACCTCACCATGGCAGACAACCCCTGGCTGAAAGTCTCCCGGCAGAAAAGTTGGTTGACGATGGCCGCCTCCACTTGCTCTCCAGTGGTGCCAAGAAGGAGGTGCAGAACTTCCTTAGCCCCTCTGGAACCAAAGCAAGGCCAGTTTTACCAGGAGGGTCATTGGCACACACTCACATTCCTTCCCCAGCAGCCGCCTGAAGGAGAGCCTCCCTTGGAAAAGCAAGCTGGACTGGAAACCCCCCGAGGCTGAAGGGGAAAGGACTCCATTGGTCCCTTTGCAACACACTACTCACCCAAGGAATTCCTGATAGTAGTGGAAGTTGACAACCATCCCCAGGAGAGCGATCAGCAGCTGTGGGAAGTTCTGGCGCACAGCTGCCTTGTAGTCCTCCATCCTGAGGATGGCGTGCAACAGGCTGCTGAGATGTTGCTGGAAGAGAGAGGGGTGCAAGTCACTTTCTCTGCTTTTCTGCAGAATACAGGAACCCCTCGATATTACCCTGGGAAGAAGGAAGCCAGGAAGCAGGTGGTTGGTCCTTACCACTTGGGTGGCAGATTCCGCCAAGGGGCTTTGGTCAAGCTGCTCGGCCATGAGATGGATCAGCTTTTCTGGATCGGCCGATGGTAAAACCTCCTTCCATATTCTCTCGCAGTCTCTGTGAATGCAAAAACAAGAGCAATGGTCAGATTCAAGTCTTCTGCTTGCTGCCATGCTCCAGAGAGAGGAAATGGCAGCAAGGGCTTTCTGAGCAAGCCCTGCAGCTTGCCAACCTCCCCCTTAGCCCAGTAGAACCTGGAGGGCTCCTTACCCGAAGGGAAACTGGAGGAGATATTGCACCACTTTGTCCAGGTGGTGGTGCGCCAAGATGGAGAAAGCGAAGACGGCCATGTTCCTGCCTTGCACTGTAGGCCCCTGGCTGATCCTATAGAAGGCCTCCAGCAGCACCTTCACCTGTCAGAGAAAAGGAGAGGGTTGCTTGGAGAGTACAAGGAAGCGGGGCTGTCTCCATCCCTCATTGAAAGAGGGACCCTTGACCTGTGCCACCACAGCCTCTTCCTTCCAAGGTACCACTCAGGGTCCTGGGGAGTATTGGACCCAGGCAGCTCCAGGGCGCCAGTTCCCCTCTCCATTGTGGGCCAAGAGAAGAAGCTTGGCAGTCTGCTCCCAGAAGGAGGAGGGTTCCCCATCCCTGAACCCATGTTTCTCAGGACCCTTGGCTGAGCTTCTTGTCCTGACGTTGCCAGGCCCCTCTCAACTAACATGTGTCCTGGCCACCCAATGGCATGAGGTTGCCTCCCCTACACCAAGCAGAGAATCTTCTTCTCTCCTACCTTTCCAGATGCCTTACCTCCACTTTTGTGCCGCCAAACTGCTTGATGAAATCTAGCAGCAGGTGGGAGATGTCCAAGGGGTCGAAGCTGCTCTCAAGAACCAGGTCTCTGGCCAGGAAGCACATGGCCTCCAAGAGCTGCTCCGCAGGGAGAAAGGCGCCAAAGACCTGAAGCGAGAGAGGAAGGTCAGAGATGCCCACAGGGCAGGGCTGGGGAGCAGAAAGCCCAGGTGCTGCCTCTGCAGAACCCAGAACATGTGGCTTGAGATACAGCGACTTACCGTGGCAAGAGAGTAACAGTTATTCACGAACAGCCCAGGAACCGGTCCTCCGGTGGATTCGAGGACCTCCTCAGCTCCGATGATGAGCATTTGGTTCCTTAACGTTCCTGCCAGTGTCTCTGCAAAGGAAAGCCAAAGGGTTAGTTTGGGTCTTGCTCACCCCACCCCATGCTGGGATGCATTCTTCCAGTCTTACCTTTGTTGCACCGCAGGATGGGCAGAAGATGGCAGAGAGCCTCTGCTGCCCGCTGCCTGCTCTCCGGGTCCGGATCCAATGCACAAAGGCAGGAAATCGCCACCAGTTGGCCATAGGAGCATGCATGAATCACTGCCGATGGCTGAGAAGAAACCCAGAGAAGGGACTGATCACCATTTTCCCCTATAACATTTTTATTCCAAACATTCCAAAACATTTAGCATCCTAAACCTAAACACTCTTTTCCTAATCTTTGCTTTTTTCTTCTTTTCTCAGCCATTTTACTCACTATGGCCCAGCTCTGTTCTCCAAATTGAGTATGTGCTGGGATGCCTGGTCGTCCCTTGGGCACCTTGCAGGATGGGCCTAGAAGCAGCAGCCGGAAGGCCTTGACAGCCCTGCATGGTTGCAATGCTTCCCTTCAGTAAAGCCACTTCTGAGCTGGAGAGGAGGTGGGGTTGCGGGCTTCATGCCCTCCCCCCACGTACTCGGGGGCTGGCTTGCAGCCCCCGCGAGAGCAGGGAATCCTCGGGCGCGTCATCTCCCTTGCCAGCCAATCGGCTGGCCCGGGAGGCGTGGCCAGCGCTATTTAGGGCCGGCGCGGCTGAGGATTTCCCTCTTTCTCCCAGCGCCCCAGCTGCTCCGGTTTCCCCACCCTTTAGGTTTGGCTCTTTGACATTGCTATGGACTTCGGTTGGTCGCCGTCAAGGGGCCTGGCAGGAATTTTTTCCACTTGGCAAATTGGCACCAGCCATTTGGCTTTTTGCAGATGAGTGGGGGGGGGGGTGGAGGAAGCGCCATCACCTTCCCCCATATCGAAGGGTAGTCCGGTAAAGGATTCCGTGGGGCGTTGCCCTGTCCGAAGCCTATGGAGGTGTGGGCCTAAGGCACGCCCTGAGCGGTGACCCTGGGGGAGCTCCTAGTTGATGTACATCAGCAGGACTCCCCCTACTGGTGGTTAACCCTTGCCGGTCTTCTAGCAATCAGGCTGAAGCCGGTTAGTCGATAGGACCAATGCCTAAGCCAATACCACTCAATTCCTGTAATCAATAAAGTTGTGGCCTAATTTTGCCCATTAACCTAAAATACTGGTGTCCTGTGTCTTTATTTCCGTGGGGGAGGCGGGAACTCGCCACGCAACTCACATGTTCCTGGATCTTCTGCAGGAAGGCGCAAAGATCTCGGAGCGCCTTCCTTCGGCTCATCCCACTCTTTATTCTTGCGACGAAATCCATAAGTCTGTTGTTCAGCTGCTCTCTGCTGCCGCTTTCAGGAGGAAGATCAGCCGCATCCAGAGAAGCTGTGGTTGGGATGCTGAGGGGAGACAGGAGTAGCACTTTTGTCAAAAGGGTTTATTGCCCCCCTTCCTTCAAAGACCCCAAGCACCACCACCATAGAAATGGACCGGGTTTTTTTTTTAAAGCAATTGATTATGGGGGAGGGGATTAGCACAGGATTACCTTGGAGGAAGATCCTCCCCATCTTCCAGGCTGATTTCCGATATTTGATCTTCATCAAAATCAATTCCCTGTCCATGAGAAAAGAGAAACAGGAACATCAGAATGTGAAGAATGGATCAGACCCATTCATGTTTTTGTGCTCATCAGGAAATCACAGACGAGGTAGGTTGGGAAACAAACTGAAAATCTCTGGCCTCCATTTCCTTAGAGACCTTATTCATCCTTCTATTCATTGAAGCCTTCGGTTAAGAGTTTGGGTGTAATCCTTGACACCTCCCTTTCCATGGAGACGCAGGTTACAACAGCCAAAGTGACATTTTTCCACCTTCGCTTACCTTACCCGCCCCAACCTGCCCTCAGTGATCCATGCGATAGTCACCTCCAGGCTTGACTACTGTAATTCGCTCTATGCGGGGCTGCCCTTGAAGCTGTCCCAGAAACTCCAGCGGGTGCAGAATGCTGCAGCGAGGCTCCTCACGGGGTCTCTGCCATGGGAGCATATTCACCCAGTGCTTTTCCCGGTGGAGTACAGGGTCAGATTTAAGGTGCTGGTTTTGACCTTTAAAGCCCTTCACAGCCTAGGACCCTCGTACCTATGGGACCGCCTCTCCTGGTATGCCCCACAGAGGACCTTAAGGTCCATATATAGCAACACCCTAGAGGTCCCGGGGCCTAAGGAAGTTAGATTAGCCTCAACCAGAGCCAGGGCCTTCTCAACACTGGCTCCGGCCTGGTGGAACGCTCTGTCTCATGAGACCAGGGCCCTGCAGGATCTGATTTCTTTCCGCAGGGCGTGTAAAAAAGAGTTGTTCCACCTGACCTTTGGCTTAGAATCAGTTTGATTCCCTCCCCCTCTTTCTATTTCCTTTTCCCTCCTGTGAAGAGGCTGCATCCTAATGTTTTAATGTTGTATCTTAATCTTTTAAATTGTATTTTAATCAACATTTTTTTATTATTGGTTGTTAGCCACCCTGAGCCCAGTCTTGGCTGGGGAGGGCGGGGTATGAATAAATTTTATTATTATTAGTAGTAAAGGAGCCCCTTTACTACATGGTGGCAGCGGTGGGATGGAACTTCCCTGCAGAAAGGCACTTTGATTTTAAATTGGCACGAATCTTTTGTGTACTAAGGCGTTTTATTTTTTGGGGGGGATAGAGATAGTCAGGAATTATGGAAGCCGGGGCTCCCCAGGAATACACTTTGCGAACTGTGGACGAATGGGGTCCGGGTGGAGAAGGCAGTTCCCTTCCTTCGGAGACAACCCCCCCCCAACCTCCAAGTCCCAGAGTGGAATCCGCCTCCTGGTTTTCGGGAGATCCCGAGTCGGAGAGAGAGCTGGTGGATGCCAGCGAATTAAGAACTGTTTGGAAGGGTGGGCAAGAGTCCTGCAACTTGGAGAGAGAGAGGGGCGCGCCAGTTAACCACCCCTTGTCACCTTGTGAGGAAGTGGAAGCTGGGATGGCCTCCACACGTCCTAGAGGGAACTATCTTGTTTATGCAGAGCCTAAACTTGAGATGGAGTTTTCAGAGGGCGATGCGGTTGAGTGGGTGCAAAACCATTCTTATGGGGCAGAGAGTCAGCCGGATGGCTTATGAGTATCAAGATCTGCCGCAGCAGCTGCAAGAAGTGTCTGTGGGAGACTACCATCGAGAGTGTCCATCGTGCGACATTCGCAGAACGGTGAGAGGCGTTCCCCCACCCCGGGATGGGTCTACTCGCCAGTAAGAGCTTGGGAAACTTGTGGAGCGGTGCGATGGTACGCGGCGGAGAAGAAGGAGGAATTTCTCCCTAGACCCTCGTGTGTATACGCGGCGGTGGACCACCTGCGTCCGGAGGGATGAGCGTCTCGACATCCTGTTCCAAGGTATGACTACAGTCACGAGGAGCCACGAGGAGAAAATGGCAGGCAGTCTCCTTCGGGGCTAACTTTGAGCAACCTTAACTGGGGGGCATTTCCGAAATATCAGCCCCCCACTGATGTTCTGAGTTATCTGACTCTTTTGGAAGTAACCTGCCAAGATATGGGGGTGTCCCTGAAAATGTACATGCCAATTTTGCGCTCCCTAATTTGTGGAGACCTAGCCAAATTGATGGGCCATCTCCCCTCATCCCAAATCCATGACTATGAGCGCTTTAAAAAATTAGTCATGCACTTGTCAAAAATGTATAACTTGCTGTTGAAATGGAATACACAAGATGAAACGGTGAAATCTGCTATGATTAAATGGGCACAAGATGTTGGTCATAACATTATGTTTGCTGACTGGGAACAGTTGTGGACCACAGGTATGAAATTTACGACATGTAATTCCTTAAGAGAGAATATTATGAAAATGATATACAGGTGGTACATGAGTACAAGTCAAGCTTGCAAAAATCTATCACTTGCTTGATAACAAATGTTGGAAATGTAAAGAAAATGAAGGTACTTTCTTTCACCTTTGGTGGATGTGCCCAAAGATTAAGGCGTTCTGGGAAATGATATATAATGAATTGAAAAAGGTATTTAAATATACCTTTCTGAAGAAACCAGAGGCCTTTCTCTTGGGTATTGTCGGCCAATTGGTGCCAAAGAAGGATAGAACTTTCTTTATGTATGCCACGACAGCAGCAAGAATACTCATCACAAAGTATTGGAAGACACAAGACCTACCCACCTTGGAAGAATGGCAGATGAAGGTGATAGACTATATGGGACTGGCAGAGATGACTGGCAGAATCCAAGACCAGGGAAGAGAGACAGCGGAAGAAGATTGGAAGAAATTCAAGGACTATCTTAAGAAATATTGTAAAATTAATGAATGTAAGAATGACGTTGGTTTAGAAAATATGTGGTTTCCAGCTGTAATGGATAAGTAAAAAAGAAAAGAAAGGTTAAAATTAAATGAAAAACAAGGGAAAGGATTTGCTGAATAATAAATTAGAAATTGGAATACAGAAAGGGGAGGTATGAGGAAGTCGGGGAAGTAAGTTATAAGAAAATAAGGGTTGAAATTATACTTGTTTTTATTTTTTGTTTGTTTGTATTACTGTATTGTTTTGTTTTGTTGTTATAAAAATTTCAAAACTTTAATAAAAAATTTATAAAAAAAAAAAAATTAGTTATGCAAAGGCATGGACTTCATCCTGAGAACTATCGGAGGGCTTTCTGAAAGGGGGATAAGTCTGGTCCCTCAGACAGCATTGCTGTGTATTCTGCGAAAATGGCCCAGAACTTTGAACTTTGGCTTTCAGCTGAAGGTGTGTGTGGCTTTGAAGAACTCAATAATAATAATAATAATAAATTTTTATTTATATCCTGCCCTCCCCAGCCAAAGCTGGGCTCAGGGCGGCTAACAACAAACAGAATAATCCAACATTCTAAAAACATTCATTATAAAATTAATTAAAATCAAATTGATGGCAACCATTAAGCAAAATTCTGTGCAGATTGCCAGAGGAGGGGGTCAGGATGCGCCCTGACCAAAGGCCTGGTGGAACAGCTCTGTCTTGCAGGCCCTGCGGAAAGATGTCAGGTCCTGCAGGGCCCTAGTCTCTTGTGACAGAGCGTTCCACCAGATCGGGGCCACAGCCGAGAAAGCCCTGGCTCTAGTTGAGGCCAGCCTAACCTCTCTGTGGCCTGGGATCTTCAGGATGTTTTTATTTGCAGACCGTAAATTTCTCTGTGGGACATACCAGGAGAGGCGGTCCCTTGGGCACGAGGGTCCTAGGCCGTATAGGGCTTTAAAGGTTAAAATCAGCACCTTAAACCTGATCCTGTACTCCACCGGGAGCCAGTGCAGCTGGTATAGTACCGGATGAATATGATCTCGCAGCGAAGACCCCATAAGGAGTCTCGCCGCGACATTCTGCACCCGCTGGAGTTTCTGGGTCAGTCTCAAGGGCAGCCCCACGTAGAGCGAGTTACAATAATCCAGTCTGGAGGCGACCGTCGCGTGGATCACAGTGGCTAGGTCAGGGTGAGAGAGATAAGGAGCCAACTGCTTAGCTTGGCGGAGAAGAAAAAATGCCGCCTTTGTTATAGCTGTAATCTGCGCCTACATAGAGAAGGAGGTATCAAAGATTATACCCAAACTCTTAACGGACGATGCTGGCACTAATTGCACCCCCGCAAGAGATGGGAGTTGCCCCCTCAATCCCATATCGCCCCGTCCCAGCCAGAGGACCTCTGTCTTCGAAGGATTTAACTTCAACCGGCTCCCATGTAACTATCCAGCCACAGCTTCCAGACATCTGGTCAGTGTGTCTGGGGCCGAGTCAGGATGGCCATCCATCAACAGATAGAGTTGGGTGTCATCGGCATACTGATGGCAACCCAGCCCAAAACTCCGGACAAGCTGGGCGAAGGGACGCATAAAGATGTTAAAAAGCATCGGGGAGAGAATCGCACCCTGTGGCACTCCACACACCAAGGAGTGGCACGATGACAATTCCCCCCCAAGCGCCACCCTCTGTCCCCGACCAGAGAGAAACGAGCGCAGCCATTGAAGGACTGTGCCCTGATGCTATTATTTTTTTTAAAGAAATATTTATTGAGGTTTTACACAAAACATAAGTTTACAAAATAAAATTTACAGAAATCATAAGTTTACAGAATAAATAAATTTTAAAACAAAAATTAACTCAAAAAACACACATAGAAAAAGGGAATATAAAAGAAAAAAACTAATAACTAGAAAGAAAGAAGAAAAGGAAGATTAAAAAATAAATCCATTTTTCAATATCTTTCAGCTCATTTCCTTATTTCCTTGACCTCCTCACACCTCCCCTTTTTGTATTCCCGTTTAAAAATCATTTCAGCAAATCCTTACCCTCTATCATTTATCTTTACTCAATATCTTAACCTATTATAATTATGTATTTCCAACATTATCAATCCGTATTTACATATTCTTATTAATCTTTTTACCAATACCGCGTATTTTCAATCCAACATCATCTTAACATTCATTTATTTTACAGTATTTCTGCAAATAGTCTTTAAATTTCTTCCAGTCTTCTTCCACCGACTCTTCTCCCTGGTCTCGGATTCTGCCGGTCATTTCCGCCAGTTCCATATAGTCCATCACCTTCATCTGCCATTCTTCCAGGGTAGGTAGATCCTGTCTTCCAATACTTTGCAATAAGTATTCTTGCTGCTGCCGTGGCATACATAAAGAAAGTTCTATCCTTCTTTGGCACCCATTGGTCGACCATGCCCAGGAGAAAGGCCTCTGGTTTCTTCAGGAAGGTATATTTAAATACCTTTTTCATTTCATTATATATCATCTCCCAGAAAGCCTTAATCTTTGGGCACGTCCACCAAAGGTGAAAGAATGTACCTTCAGTTTCTTTACATTTCCAACATTTGTTATCGGGCAAATGATAGATTTTTGCAAGCTTGACTGGTGTCATGTACCACCTGTATATCATTTTCCTAATATTCTCTCTTAAGGCATTACATGCCGTAAATTTCATACCTGTGGTCCACAACTGTTCCCAGTCAGCAAACATAATGTTATGTCCAACATCTTGTGCCCATTTAATCATAGCAGATTTAACCGTTTCATCCTGAGTATTCCATTTTAACAGCAAGTTATAGATTCTTGAAAGTATCTTAGTTTTGGGATCTAACAGTTCTGTTTCCAACTTTGGTACCGATTGCCTAACCTGACATAGATTCAAAAATTCCAGTTTGGCTACATTTGTGACCAATGCCTCCATAGAGACAGAAGCATCCAGGATCACAAAGGGACTCCTGATGGCAGCTACAGGTGAAGAGCTGGGAGCTGGGAAACGGAACTGAAATCATTCTGGCCCAGCCATTGGGCGCCCATCTTTAATGGATAGAGATTCAGCCGACTCTGTTTCCTCCATCACAGCACACCCACCATAAAATTGGCCAATATATCCAGGGTAGCATCTGGCCAGGGCCATGAAGCAGTAGATCCATGATGTTTGTGGTCAGATCTGTGGTTATTTTTGAAAAAAGATACTTGAACAAAGGGCGAATTTGGGGTTCCCCAATGCAAAAAGTGTGATGATCCATGAGGACCCGTGCTTCAAAACCATGTTTTGGGGCCATGGAGTGGCCAGGAAGCCGTGGATCCGAGTTTTTTTGTGGTGCAGGCTGTGCCCATGGCCATGATGTGTGATTTGACGGTGAGTTTGGATTGGCCCAATGCAAAAAGCGTGATGATCCATGAGGATCCGTGCTTCAAAAGCACGTTTTTGGGCCATGGTATGACCAGGAACCCATGGATCCGAGTTTTTTGCGGTGCAAGCTATGCCCCTGGGCATGATGTGTGATTTGACGGTGAGTTTGGGCTGATCTAGTGCAAAAAGTGTGAGGATCCATGAGGATCCATGCTTCAAAACCACGTTTTTGGGCTACGGTGTCGCCAGGAAGCCATGGATCCGTGATTTTTGTGGTGCAGGCTGTGCCCCTGGACATTGATGTGTGATTTGACGGTGAGTTTGGGTTGGCCCACTGGAAAATGTGTGAGGATCCATGAGGATCCATGCTTTGAAACCACGTTTTTGGGCCACGGTATGGCCAGGAACTCGTGGATCCGAATTTTTTGCGATGCAAGCAGTGCCCCATGGCATGAAGTGTGATTTGACAGTGATTTAGGGGTGGCCCAGTGCAAAAAGTGTGAGGATCCATGAGGATCTGTGCTTCAAAACCACGTTTTTGGGCTACGATGTCGCCAGGAAGCCATGGATCCGTGATTTTTGTGGTGCAGGCTGTGCCCCTGGACATTGATGTGTGATTTGACAGTGACTTTGGGTTGGCCCAATGCAAAAAGCGTGAGGATCCATGAGGATCCGTGCTTCAAAACCACGTTTTTGGGCTATGGAGTTGCCAGGAGGCCGTGGATCCGAGTTTTTTTGTGGTGCAGGCTGTGCCCCTGGCTACGATGTGTGATTTGATGGTGAGTTTAGGCTGGCCCAAGGCGAAAGGTGTTGGGATCCATGAGGATCCATGCTTCAAAACCACATTTTTGAGCTGTGGTATGACTAGGAAGCCGTGGATACTAGTTTTTTGTGGTGCAGGCTGTGCCCCTGGACATGATATGTGATTTGACAGTGAGTTTGGTTTGGCCCAATGCAAAAAGCGTGAGGATCCATGAGGATCCGTGCTTCGAAACCACGTTTTTGGGCCATCGTGTAGCCAGGAAACCGTGGATCTCAGTTTTTTGTGGTGCAGGCTGTGCCCCTCGCCATGATGTGTGATATGACGGTGAATTTGGGCTGATCTAGTGCAAAAAGTGTGAGGATCCATGAGGATCCGTGCTTCAAAACCACGTTTTTGGGCCACGGAGTGGCCAGGAAGCCATGGATCCATGATTTTTGTGGTGCAGGCTGTGCCGCTGGACATGATGTGTGATTTGACAGTGATTTAGGGGTGGCCCAATGCAAAAAGTGTGAGGATCCATGAGGATCCGTGCTTTGAAACCACGTTTTTGGGCCACGGTATGGCCAGGAAGCCATGGATCTCAATTTTTTGTGTTGCAGGCTGTGCCCCTGGCCATGATGTGTGATTTGACAGTGAGTTTGGGGTGCCCCAATGTAAAAAGCGTGAAGATCCATGAGGATCCGTGGTTCAGAACCACGTTTTTGGGCCATGGAGTGGCCAGGAAGTCATGGATCCGTGATTTTTGTGGTGGATGCTGTGCCCATGCCCAAGATGTTTGATCTGATGGTGACTTTTGGCTGATCCAGTGCAAAAATCATGAGGATCCATGAGGATCCATGCTTCGGTACCACGTTTTTGGGCCACAGTATGGCCAGGCAGGTGTGGATCCGAATTTTTTGTGGTGCAGGCTGTGAACCTGGCTATGATATGTGATTTGACAGTGAGTTTTGGTTGGCCCAATGCAAAAAGAGTGAGGATCCATGAGGATCTGTGATTCAAAACCACGTTTTTGGGCCATGGAGTGGCCAGGAAGCCGTAGATCTCAGTTTTTTGTGGTGGATGCTGTGCCCCTGGCCATGATGTGTGATTTGACAGTGATTTAGGTGTGGCCTAATGCAAAAAGCGTGAGGATCCATGAGGATCCGTGCTTCGAAACCACGTTTTTGGGCCACGATTGTAGTAAAGGGGCTCCGGCCACTCGCCCCTCCCTCACCTGCCCTTACCCTCCATGTGGGTCAGGTTTCTGGAACGGAGGCCAGCAGCCATTTACTTTTTGACAAAACAAAATGCCACAGAAATGGTAATGCTGCCACCACTCCGTCTCAGGGCACCCGGAGGCACGGTCCAAGGGAGAAGACTATGCTCCTTTGTGCCCCACTCTGCAAGCTGCTTCCACAGACTTGCAGGCAGAAATTCATCAGGTATAGCGTAACCAAGTAGTCAGGCGTTGGACTTCGATTTTCCCTCAGATTGGCACATAAGACAAAAGATTCTTTTTTAAAAATTTATTTAAAAAAACACAAAGTTAACATGCTTAAAAAGCAGGCACATCTTTTGTATCTTGCAGGCAGATAAAATAAAGACATTGTTTAATATAGCTAACTAAGATACTCACTTCTAAGAACAAAGACAGAGATAGGATAGTTTCAACGTCTTTCAGTAGATCCGCATTACAAAGTCAGCAGGAATCTCCCTTACAAAGAGACACCAGACGGTGGTCCGCTAACAGTTCCATATAGTCCACACCCGTGTAAGCAGCTCCTCTCCCACTTTCCTGCTTCAAAGCAACCACGGAGGAGGGAAGGAGGGGACCCATGGATCCTCTTCGCTAGCAGTATCCATCCATTCGCTAGCAGTATCCATCCGGTCAGGACCAGACCCGGAGGCAGGGATAGTCCTCAGACAACGACTAAACGAGCCTCCTCTGTAATGACATGGTCTGGTCTTAGCGTAACTCCTCCTCCTACCCGTGATCACTGAGATCGGTTGTCCCAGTGCAGCCCCCCCTGTGGAACATGCCCCAGCCATTTTGTTGGCTGGGACCTACTCCCCAGCAGCCCTGACCCCTCCCCTTAAGAACAAAATAACACCTTAAAAAAGCAAAAACAAATAAAACAATACAAACAAAAAACAATAAAAATTACAAAAAGCTAAAATCAAACAAATTCCCAGGCCCAATAAACATCCATCCCACCCCCACCCCACCTACAAAAAATTCAGAAGAAAATTTTAAAGACATTTTAAAAGCACTCTGCACCCCTCCAGCAGTAACAGCAACTGTCCTAGTGAGGCCCGTCAGGCCCTGCCCTGGGCCAGGTGGTAAGTGGCAGGAAGGAGCAGGGCCCCCAGGCACTCACACGGGAGAGTCCTCCTGGGCAGAGGAGACAGAAGACAGAGAGTTTTTAGAGGAGGAAAACATGAAAAAAATATTCTGAATCAAATGTTGGACTCAACTATTTAAAGCAGCAAAGCGGGTGGCTCCTGTCCACTTTGCTGCTTTAAAGCGAGCCTCAGAGGAGGGAAGGAAGGGGAACCATGGCTTATCTAAGTCCAGTTAATAATGCTGAGCCTGATTTTATATGCATCTCAAAGCCCTTGACATATATACATTATTAAGCCCGGGAGGAGGGAATCCGCTGCAGCCTCGAGCAGCGAAGAGGATCCATGGGTCCCCTTCTTCCCTCCTCCGTGGCTGCTTTGAAGCAGGAAAGTGGGAGAGGAGCTGCTTACACGGGTGTAAGCGGCTTCCCTCCCACTTTGCTGCTTCAAAGGGAGCCACGGAGGAGGGAGGGACCCACGGAATCCCCTTCCCTCCCTCCTCCCCGCCTCAGCTCAGCAGCCGCGGCTCTTGCTGGCTTTACAATGAGCCGGAAGGAGGGACAGACGGCAGTCCCTGTAAAGCCAGCCAGAGCCGCAGAAACACTCTACACAGCTCTTGCTTTAAAGGGAGAGCTGCGCAGAGCTTGTCGGCAGCAGCGGCTCTTGCTGGCTTCGCTCCATAAGACGCACAGACATTTCCCCTTACTTTTTAAGGGGGGAAAAGTGCGTCCAATGGAGCGAAAAATACGGTACTATACCCAATTGCTGACACAGCTTGATTAACACAACTCAGCAGAACCTGCTATGTTTCACAGCTGTAAGAGTGGGTTTCGTTACTTGCCCTGGCCCTTAAAGACATACACAACTTGTGAAGCAACAATGAACCTTCACATTTTATAGTGACCATTAAACAGTTTTATCCTATGCCTGTTTCTTTGTCCTCATTTGCTCCAACAGTTATCGGTTAAAAATAAATAAATCCTAACTGCTACTTTATTTATATGCTCTTTCTTTTTTTTTATCCTGGTCTGTGACCATAATAAAGTTCATACAAGTAGGTTCCAGGGTTAGGTCCCCTGGCCATGGCAACCTAGACTTACCTCCATTTGTTGTTGCTGTCTAGTCGTGTCCGACTCTTCGTGACGCTATACTCAAGTCTTTAAACTTGTCCTGGCTCCTCACCTCCGTGCAACGTGAGAAACTCTGTCGCAACAGGTTGGCACACCTCTGCCCACCTCAGGATGCTGAGGAACTGAGGAACCTCAAACGGTCCCAAGCTCCGTTGCTAGGCAACGGCAGTTGGGAACCTGGAATTCCCGGCCTCAGGGCCAAGGTTCTAGGAGAGTCCGTGTGGCCTAGTGGTTAGAAAATGTTAATGCCATGCAACACTAGGGTGATAGATATATATATTCTTTGAAATGTACAGTTTAATACTTTTTCTATTATTTGTATCCTGCTTTGCAGACTCTTGTTGTCTCCTAAAGAAGCTGACAGGATTGAACCCCTGTACTTACTTATGTGTTTGCCGTGTACATTTATGAACGTTTATTTTATATTTGGGACCTTTGAATTCTGAACTCTGAACTCTGGATTAATAACATTTTAGGAATCTTCCAGAACAGCTAATTCTATTGCTGGGAAGGACTCAGTGACAGACTGGGGTTTTAGGAGAGAGGGTGGTATGGGGTTGGGGGCAGGTGAGATGGAGGTGCTTGGCAGTGGGTGTGTCGTATGCAGAAAGCATACTCTTCAATTCCCATGAACCACCTCCTTTCAGTTACTGGTTTCTTGGGCTTGGGGCTAAATCCATGATCGGTCAGAGAAAAATGAGCGGCGGCAGGAACCAGTCAAAGCAAGGCAGATCTTAATTTTACTGTTGCGACAGAGTTTCTCACCTTACATGTTGCATAGAGGTGAGGAGCCAAGACAAGTGTGTGTAACAACTTTTAAAGACTTGAGAAAATGCCAATAATTATAATAATAACTTACTTTTTATACCTCCCCCCAATCTGGCTGGGTTTCCCTTAGCCCAGAGGTTTTGGACTTTTTTGAGTCCACGGCTCCCTTGACCAACTACATTCTTTCTGTGAGGCTCAGGAGCCCAGCTACGTCACCCCTTGCCAGCAGAGCTGGCAGCCTCTCGTCCTTTTTCTGACTCCTTTCCTTGTGGAGTGTTCCCTCTTCTCCTCTCCCCTCTCCTTCGGAGTCCTCTGGACAGCCGCAGGTGTCGCCCCTTCCCTAAAGAGAGCTGCCTCCTCACGCTGCCCCACAGGGGCCTGGGAAGCACCCCCTGGCCAGCTCCAGAGGCACCGTTCGCCTGGGGAGCTTATAGCCAGGGGTGCTGCAACAAACAGCTGCACAAGCCTTTGGGAGGCAGAGATGCCAGAAGGGATGGGGGGGGGAGAAAGAGGGACAGAGGCCAGTGTTACTCACGGCACCCTTGACCATCATTCAAGGCACCAAAGGGTGCCACAGAAACCGGGGCATATAAAAGCAGTTTGCCCCCAATTAAATGAAAAGAAGCCTCCAGTTTTGACTTCGATTCCTGCGGTGCGCATGATCCAGCAACCGGAGGAAGATTGGGAAGCGGAACAGCAAAAATCAGGAACTAGGGAAAGCCCGGTCCCAGAGGGGAAGGGTGGGGCAGCTCCTGACGCTATAGCTTCCAAACCAGCTGTAGCCACTTCAAGTGCAGTTATTGTGGGACCTGTGAGTCCTGGTGCTGCTCCAAGTATGCCTGATGTGAAGTGGGCTAATTCAAAGTTTACAGCCCCCATTGAGATCAACGGAATTGCTGTGAACTCTTTCCGAGACACTGGGTCTGACATTACCAGTGTGCCCAGAGATTTGGTTTTGCCCATACAGATGCAGGCTAAACCCTTAAAGATTAGCCCCTATGGTGTGAATGAGATTTTTCAACCTACTGCCATTGTTCCAGTATTGTATAAGGGGTACTATGGAAACCACCTAACTATAGTACATGATCCTGAAGTGTGCAAAAGTCCTGTCCTGGTGGGGAACGATTTGGGATTTAAGGTTTACCAACAACAACTTGCAGTGAACTTTTTTCCATCAAGGTCTTACCCACCCAGGTACAGGGGATGGGAAACTGGGGAACAACACCTCAAGGTTTGAGGGCTGAGGGAAGCCTTATCCCGGATGGGAGGGGTGAAGGTTGGCCGCCTGATGCTATAACTCCCCAAACCACTGGAACTGCTGTGACTGCTGTTCCTGAGAAATTGGTTGGAAAGAGGGTTGGCTTAATACGCACTCCCACCCCTGGTGTTAACTGGCCCACCTCAGTGTCTAGCACACCTCCCAGTGTTCACCTTCATCGAATTGTTGTGCCTTCCTTTCGAAGCATAGACTCTGATATTGTGACTGCCAAAAGACTTAGTTTTGTCCCAGCTGAACCAGTCCGATTTTCGGAAGAGTAATCCTAGTGGTGGAAATTTAATTCCCCAATCTGCAACTATTGATTCAGTTCCCTCCCAGGATTTTATGGGGGATCCCTTTGTTCCAGTCCCTGAACCCCAAGTTTGTGCAAACCTTACTTTGGGGGAAGGGGTTTTGAAATCTACAGTTCCTTTCCAGCAGCTTGCAGCGACCCCCCTAGCGACGCAGACTGTGAAAGATGCAAGCGTGTCCTGTCAGCCAAAAGCTGAGAGGCAAGAAGAGAAAGGGGAGCCAGCTCAGCCCAGCCAAGCTGCTGTGGAGAGTTTTGAGTCCTCTGCCATGGTGGGAGATTTGGCTGCGTTTGAAGCAAAGCGGAGATTTGGTCACTCTCTCCTAGGTCATTTAGAAACTGCGGAAAAGTCTCTTTGCACAATAGAGTTTACCCCTTTTGTGCCTGAAAGAGTTTTTCTATCCTTTTTTTTTTTTTTTAAATAATAATTTTTATTGAGTTTTACACACTTTAAAGACACACAATCCACAACATACAACATGGACAAACAAACACAGACACAAACATGTATAATTTCATATCCTTAACTTCTTAACCTTCTTTGCAGACTTCCCCTCCCCTCCCCTTCTTGTATCCCAGTTCCAATATCTAGTTCAGCAAGTTCTTATTAATTTAACTTATATACTTAACTTTCAAAATTATATATACTTAATTTTTTACCTTATACATTTTCCCCATATAATTGGTTTGGGCACAATACCCCTCCATACCTTCTTTTCTAAGGTCGACCCAAGTTCCCTTCCAACGATTTCCCAACTTTCATAATGATACCAAATTACAGAAACATTAAATTCTAGTTCTATATCCCAACTTTCCTCCCCCCGTTCCCGGTTTTGGTCCCCAAAGAATGTCCATTATCCTGTCGGTTCTCAGCCTGGATCCCACACGTCCGAGGCTCTTAACTCCCTCTCACTCCCTCTCAGCCGGTTTTGTTGACAGTCCTTTATCTTGAACCTCATGTCTCGAAAAAGCTCAGTCCCAATAGGATCAGCATTTCCTCCAACCAGATTTCCATACTCGAAAGTGGAGCCCAGGTAATATTTCATATTTCTTTTAAGTCCAATAGTCCCAAGTAGTCCAAAGGCCCCATCTTTCGCATTGTGCAGCTTTATAATCCCAAGGTCTTCCATTCTTCCCATGAAGAAATTTCTACAGTCCTCCTTTTCAGCTTCAAAGCAAATTTCTGTCATCCAAAACTTGTTTCCCTTATAATCCATTTTCAAAGGCTTTTGGTTGTCCTCTTTCTCCGCCAATTTTCCAACTCCTCCTTCTTCCTCCTTAGAAACAACATCTTTATTCTCTTGTTCAACTGCCAGAGTATTTCGAATCAATTCCTTTGTGCAGTCAGCAAATTTATCTACTTTAAGGCTCAAGGTCATAACATCTGCTGTGAAGGCATTTTGCTGTTCTTGTAATCTTCCCACAAGGTAAAACATTCTCTGTAGCTCTGCCTGTATTTTTCCATCTTCTGCCATTGTAGTGTCTCTAGTTCCCCTCTAGAGGGATTTGGTTACTTAGTATTTTTCCTCCAACAGTCCAGTTACTTTATTTATTTTGTTTCTTCTTTATTTCCAACGGCTCAAAGCCAAATGCGACACAAATAACCAGCCAAAGTATCAATATGCAGCTTTTTCTTGTTTGACAGCTCGTTTGACAGCTGTCAAACTCCTTATAACTCCACGGCCAGCACTTTCATGGAACCCTCCCAGGTTTCAGGGGGGGGGGGTTTGCCAGTCAATTTGTCTTCCTTTCTTAAAGTAAGGGGTTATTTTCCAAATCGTGGAATTAATCGTGCTCGCTTCGGCAGCACATATACCAAATCGTGGAATTAATAACGTTCGTTTCACAAAAAAACAGAGTGTTCTTTCGACCTCATTTATTTAACTCTTGCTTCCGAATATCTACATGAGTGGGGGGGCGGACTTCCTTTTGACACCTCCCCCGGTCGTACCGAATTTCAGAAAATTAGGGAAAAATTTAAATCCAGATTCCTTGTTACTCACGGGTGTTGCTTTACTGTTCCAAATTCGAGGAAGAAAGTCAACGCTCTCCAGCCATGGCTTGCGGCTTCGCTCCGTGGAAATTGCGATCTGCTCCCAGCACCACGCCACTCACCTTCCCCCACTCCAAAGCCTTTAAAAAGGCTTCTTCGCGGGTTGGGGGGGCGCAAATGGTGCCCACTGAGCCGCTACGTCCACAGGCTTCAGCGCCTGTGGTTTTTAAGGGCCCCCGCGTCGCCGTCGCGACGGGACCCGTCTCCCACGGAGCCGATTCTCTCCGGAGCTCGGAGAGAATCCGCCATTAGCTGTTGGCGTTAACCCGGAAGTCCGAAAGAGTTTTTCTATCCACAGCTCAAGGACTTTAAAGACCCAGTCGATATGTTTATTATTTTTCAAAAAAGGTTTTGTAATGCAAATGTTTGTGTGGAGAAGAAATGGGATTTGGTGGGTCTTTTACAGAACTTTAGTCCTAGGAAACAGTGTGGTTATGTTATGAGTAAAAGTGTTTTTAGGTTTGATTGGGATTCCATCCTACCCCACCTCTGTGTTCGAAATATGTTAGGAATTTTGGTTGAGATTTACTCAAGGAGCCCAGAGTTTGTGTCAGACCAGCCAGCTTTTGGCAAGCTCCTAGAAAATCCTTTGTCCATGCTCAGAGGGAGATGGGAGGGATTGGAAGAAGTTGAGTTAATTTTTTCTAAGTCATGGCCAGAACACCTTAAGCATGTGCAGAGAGCTTTGGCCCAATTGCAAGATGCAATTGTATAAAATGTATAAATGTCGGTTTGCTCAAGGAGAAGTGAGTGATTTCGGATTTAGATTGGGCTTGGGAAACATCAAATCCCTGGGAGCAGAAATCCAGTGTGTACTGGAATGGCTCTTACACCAATTCAAGCAAGCCGCTGAGTTGTTAACACAAGCCCTTGTAAGTTTGTGGGTGATTCTAGCCCCTGACCAGCAACCTCCTTTTGAAATGCAAACCAATGCCAGTCAAATAGGATTAGGAGAAGCTTTGTTCCAAGGGGACAATGAGAGAAGTTGGCAACCTGTGGTGCACCTGAGCAAAGACATGACCCCAGAATTGGCCCTACTAAACATCTTCCAAGACAACAATGCCCATTTACACCACAAAGAACTCATAACCCACCTGCTCTCAGCAGCCAGAAATACCATGACCAGACACTGGAGAGACCTGTCAGGAGTAAGCATGGACCAATGGTACCAAATAGTATGGGAAACAGCCCTACTAGAAAAATTAACTAATAAACTGAAACTGACACGGGGACAAACAGAAGAAGCCACCTTCACCCCGGTATGGCTCCCCTTTATCACATACACAGCCCAACAGGACAATGACAATAATCCACCAACAGCATACAAATCAATATGGCTAACCTGATCCAAAACACCCACCCACCTCACTCACACACGAAAACAAAGATCACCACAGCCAATCACAAACAAACAATCACACCCTAGGCCAACCTCAACCTCTCTCACCACCAAAGGAACACAAGTGAACAACACAAGCACGCTGACACCAGACAAATCTAGAAAGATCTCTCTGCCACTTCTTGAAACAATCCAGTATTTTAATATTCTTTTGGAAGCCGCCCAGAGTGGCTAGGGAAGCCCAGCCAGATGGGCGGGGTATAAATTATTATTATTATATATTATTATCATTATTATTATTATTATTATAAACTGCTGTGCAAATATTGTTAAAACAGACAATTAAAACAATGCAAAACAATAAATTTAGAAACTATGTTGTAGTAAAGGGGCTCCGGCCACTCTCCCCTCCCTCACCTGCCCTTACCCTCCATGTGGGTCAGGTTTCTGGAACGGAGGCCAGCAGCCATTTACTTTTTGACAAAACAAAACGCCACAGAAATGGTAATGCTGCCACCACTCCGTCTCAGGGCACCCGGAGGCACAGTCCAAGGGAGAAGACTATGCTCCTTTGTGCCCCACTCTGCAAGCTGCTTCCACAGACTTGCAGGCAGAAATTCATCAGGTATAGCGTAACCAAGTAGTCAGGCGTTGGACCAATAAGCATCCATCCCACCCCACCCCACCTACAAAAAATTCAAAAGAAAATTTTTAAGATATTTTAAAAGCACTCTGCACCCCTCCAGCAGTAACAGCAACTGTCCTAGTGAGGCCCGTCTGGCCCTGCCCTGGGCCAGGTGGTAAGTGGCAGGAAGGAGCAGGGCCCCCAGGCACTCACACGGGAGAGTCCTCCTGGGCAGAGGAGACAGAAGACAGAGAGTTTTTAGAGGAGGAAAACATGAAAAAAAATATTCTGAATCAAATGTTGGACTCAACTATTTAAAGCAGCAAAGCGGGTGGCTCCTGTCCACTTTGCTGCTTTAAAGCGAGCCTCAGAGGAGGGAAGGAAGGGG
This sequence comes from Podarcis muralis, assembly GCF_964188315.1. Taxonomy (NCBI): domain Eukaryota; kingdom Metazoa; phylum Chordata; class Lepidosauria; order Squamata; family Lacertidae; genus Podarcis; species Podarcis muralis. Next base: position 3,026,336 of record NC_135661.1, read on the forward strand.
AACCATGGCTTATCTAAGTCCAGTTAATAATGCTGAGCCTGATTTTATATGCATCTCAAAGCCCTTGACATATATACATTATTAAGCCCGGGAGGAGGGAATCCGCTGCAGCCTCGAGCAGCGAAGAGGATCCATGGGTCCCCTCCTTCCCTCCTCCGTGGCTGCTTTGAAGCAGGAAAGTGGGAGAGGAGCTGCTTACACGGGTGTAAGCGGCTTCCCTCCCACTTTGCTGCTTCAAAGCGAGCCACGGAGGAGGGAGGGACCCACGGAATCCCCTTCCCTCCCTCCTCCCCGCCTCAGCTCAGCAGCCGCGGCTCTTGCTGGCTTTACAATGAGCCGGAAGGAGGGACAGACGGCAGTCCCTGTAAAGCCAGCCAGAGCCGCAGGCACACTCTACACAGCTCTTGCTTTAAAGGGAGAGCTGCGCAGAGCTTGTCGGCAGCAGCGGCTCTTGCTGGCTTCGCTCCATAAGACGCACAGACATTTCCCCTTACTTTTTAAGGGGGGGAAAGTGCGTCCAATGGAGCGAAAAATACGGTACTATACCCAATTGCTGACACAGCTTGATTAACACAACTCAGCAGAACCTGCTATGTTTCACAGCTGTAAGAGTGGGTTTCGTTACTTGCCCTGGCCCTTAAAGACATACACAACTTGTGAAGCAACAATGAACCTTCACATTTTATAGTGACCATTAAACAGTTTTATCCTATGCCTGTTTCTTTGTCCTCATTTGCTCTAACAGTTATCGGTTAAAAATAAATAAATCCTAACTGCTACTTTATTTATATGCTCTTTCTCTTTTTTTTATCCTGGTCTGTGACCATAATAAAGTTCATACAAGTAGGTTCCAGGGTTAGGTCCCCTGGCCATGGCAACCTAGACTTACCTCCATTTGTTGTTGCTGTCTAGTCGTGTCCGACTCTTCGTGACGCTATACTCAAGTCTTTAAACTTGTCCTGGCTCCTCACCTCCGTGCAACGTGAGAAACTCTGTCGCAACAGGTTGGCACACCTCTGCCCACCTCAGGATGCTGAGGAACTGAGGAACCTCAAACGGTCCCAAGCTCCGTTGCTAGGCAACGGCAGTTGGGAACATGGAATTCCCGGCCTCAGTGCCAAGGTTCTAGGAGAGTCCGTGTGGCCTAGTGGTTAGAAAATGTTAATGCCATGCAACACTAGGGTGATATATATATATATTCTTTGAAATGTACAGTTTAATACTTTTTCTATTATTTGTATCCTGCTTTGCAGACTCTTGTTGTCTCCTAAAGAAGCTGACAGGATTGAACCCCTGTACTTACTTATGTGTTTGCCGTGTACATTTATGAACGTTTATTTTATATTTGGGACCTTTGAATTCTGAACTCTGAACTCTGGATTAATAACATTTTAGGAATCTTCCAGAACAGCTAATTCTATTGCTGGGAAGGACTCAGTGACAGACTGGGGTTTTAGGAGAGAGGGTGGTATGGGGTTGGGGGCAGGTGAGATGGAGGTGCTTGGCAGTGGGTGTGTCGTATGCAGAAAGCATACTCTTCAATTCCCATGAACCACCTCCTTTCAGTTACTGGTTTCTTGGGCTTGGGGCTAAATCCATGATCGGTCAGAGAAAAATGAGCGGCGGCAGGAACCAGTCAAAGCAAGGCAGATCTTAATTTTACTGTTGCAACAGAGTTTCTCACCTTACATGTTGCATAGAGGTGAGGAGCCAAGACAAGTGTGTGTAACAACTTTTAAAGACTTGAGAAAATGCCAATAATTATAATAATAACTTACTTTTTATACCCCCCCCCCCAATCTGGCTGGGTTTCCCTTAGCCCAGAGGTTTTGGACTTTTTTGAGTCCACGGCTCCCTTGACCAACTACATTCTTTCTGTGAGGCTCAGGAGCCCAGCTACGTCACCCCTTGCCAGCAGAGCTGGCAGCCTCTCGTCCTTTTTCTGACTCCTTTCCTTGTGGAGTGTTCCCTCTTCTCCTCTCCCCTCTCCTTCGGAGTCCTCTGGACAGCCGCAGGTGTCGCCCCTTCCCTAAAGAGAGCTGCCTCCTCACGCTGCCCCCCAGGGGCCTGGGAAGCACCCCCTGGCCAGCTCCAGAGGCACCTGTTCGCCTGGGGAGCTTATAGCCAGGGGTGCTGCAACAAACAGCTGCACAAGCCTTTGGGAGGCAGAGATGCCAGAAGGGATGGGGGGGGGAGAAAGAGGGACAGAGGCCAGTGTTACTCACGGCACCCTTGACCATCATTCAAGGCACCAAAGGGTGCCACAGAAACCGGGGCATATAAAAGCAGTTTGCCCCCAATTAAATGAAAAGAAGCCTCCAGTTTTGACTTCGATTCCTGCGGTGCGCATGATCCAGCAACCGGAGGAAGATTGGGAAGCGGAACAGCAAAAATCAGGAACTAGGGAAAGCCCGGTCCCAGAGGGGAAGGGTGGGGCAGCTCCTGACGCTATAGCTTCCAAACCAGCTGTAGCCACTTCAAGTGCAGTTATTGTGGGACCTGTGAGTCCTGGTGCTGCTCCAAGTATGCCTGATGTGAAGTGGGCTAATTCAAAGTTTACAGCCCCCATTGAGATCAACGGAATTGCTGTGAACTCTTTCCGAGACACTGGGTCTGACATTACCAGTGTGCCCAGAGATTTGGTTTTGCCCATACAGATGCAGGCTAAACCCTTAAAGATTAGCCCCTATGGTGTGAATGAGATTTTTCAACCTACTGCCATTGTTCCAGTATTGTATAAGGGGTACTATGGAAACCACCTAACTATAGTACATGATCCTGAAGTGTGCAAAAGTCCTGTCCTGGTGGGGAACGATTTGGGATTTAAGGTTTACCAACAACAACTTGCAGTGAACTTTTTTCCATCAAGGTCTTACCCACCCAGGTACAGGGGATGGGAAACTGGGGAACAACACCTCAAGGTTTGAGGGCTGAGGGAAGCCTTATCCCGGATGGGAGGGGTGAAGGTTGGGCGCCTGATGCTATAACTCCCCAAACCACTGGAACTGCTGTGACTGCTGTTCCTGAGAAATCGGTTGGAAAGAGGGTTGGCTTAATATGTACTGCCACCCCTGGTGTTAACTGGCCCACCTCAGTGTCTAGCACACCTCCCAGTGTTCACCTTCATCGAATTGTTGTGCCTTCCTTTCGAAGCATAGACTCTGATATTGTGACTGCCAAAAGACTTAGTTTTGTCCCAGCTGAACCAGTCCGATTTTCGGAAGAGTAATCCTAGTGGTGGAAATTTAATTCCCCAATCTGCAACTATTGATTCAGTTCCCTCCCAGGATTTTATGGGGGATCCCTTTGTTCCAGTCCCTGAACCCCAAGTTTGTGCAAACCTTACTTTGGGGGAAGGGGTTTTGAAATCTACAGTTCCTTTCCAGCAGCTTGCAGCGACCCCCCTAGCGACGCAGACTGTGAAAGATGCAAGCGTGTCCTGTCAGCCAAAAGCTGAGAGGCAAGAAGAGAAAGGGGGGCCAGCTCAGCCCAGCCAAGCTGCTGTGGAGAGTTTTGAGTCCTCTGCCATGGTGGGAGATTTGGCCGCGTTTGAAGTAAAGCAGAGATTTGGTCACTCTCTCCTAGGTCATTTAGAAACTGCGGAAAAGTCTCTTTGCACAATAGAGTTTACCCCTTTTGTGCCTGAAAGAGTTTTTCTATCCTTTTTTTTTTTTTTTAAATAATAATTTTTATTGAGTTTTACACACTTTAAAGACACACAATCCACAACATACAACATGGACAAACAAACACAGACACAAACATGTATAATTTCATATCCTTAACTTCTTAACCTTCTTTGCAGACTTCCCCTCCCCTCCCCTTCTTGTATCCCAGTTCCAATATCTAGTTCAGCAAGTTCTTATTAATTTAACTTATATACTTAACTTTCAAAATTATATATACTTAATTTTTTACCTTATACATTTTCCCCATATAATTGGTTTGGGCACAATACCCCTCCATACCTTCTTTTCTAAGGTCGACCCAAGTTCCCTTCCAACGATTTCCCAACTTTCATAATGATACCAAATTACAGAAACATTAAATTCTAGTTCTATATCCCAACTTTCCTCCCCCCGTTCCCGGTTTTGGTCCCCAAAGAATGTCCATTATCCTGTCGGTTCTCAGCCTGGATCCCACACGTCCGAGGCTCTTAACTCCCTCTCACTCCCTCTCAGCCGGTTTTGTTGACAGTCCTTTATCTTGAACCTCATGTCTCGAAAAAGCTCAGTCCCAATAGGATCTGCATTTCCTCCAACCAGATTTCCATACTCGAAAGTGGAGCCCAGGTAATATTTCATATTTCTTTTAAGTCCAATAGTCCCAAGTAGTCCAAAGGCCCCATCTTTCGCATTGTGCAGCTTTATAATCCCAAGGTCTTCCATTCTTCCCATGAAGAAATTTCTACAGTCCTCCTTTTCAGCTTCAAAGCAAATTTCTGTCATCCAAAACTTGTTTCCCTTATAATCCATTTTCAAAGGCTTTTGGTTGTCCTCTTTCTCCGCCAATTTTCCAACTCCTCCTTCTTCCTCCTTAGAAACAACATCTTTATTCTCTTGTTCAACTGCCAGAGTATTTCGAATCAATTCCTTTGTGCAGTCAGCAAATTTATCTACTTTAAGGCTCAAGGTCATAACATCTGCTGTGAAGGCATTTTGCTGTTCTTGTAATCTTCCCACAAGGTAAAACATTCTCTGTAGCTCTGCCTGTATTTTTCCATCTTCTGCCATTGTAGTGTCTCTAGTTCCCCTCTAGAGGGATTTGGTTACTTAGTATTTTTCCTCCAACAGTCCAGTTACTTTATTTATTTTGTTTCTTCTTTATTTCCAACGGCTCAAAGCCAAATGCGACACAAATAACCAGCCAAAGTATCAATATGCAGCTTTTTCTTGTTTGACAGCTCGTTTGACAGCTGTCAAACTCCTTATAACTCCACGGCCAGCACTTTCATGGAACCCTCCCAGGTTTCAGGGGGGGGGGGGGTTGCCAGTAAATTTGTCTTCCTTTCTTAAAGTAAGGGGTTATTTTCCAAATCGTGGAATTAATAACGTTCGTTTCACAAAAAAACAGAGTGTTCTTTCGACCTCATTTATTTAACTCTTGCTTCCGAATATCTACATGAGTGGGGGGGCGGACTTCCTTTTGACACCTCCCCCGGTCGTACCGAATTTCAGAAAATTAGGGAAAAATTTAAATCCAGATTCCTTGTTACTCACGGGTGTTGCTTTACTGTTCCAAATTCGAGGAAGAAAGTCAACGCTCTCCAGCCATGGCTTGCGGCTTCGCTCCGTGGAAATTGCGATCTGCTCCCAGCACCACGCCACTCACCTTCCCCCACTCCAAAGCCTTTAAAAAGGCTTCTTCGCGGGTTGGGGGGGCGCAAATGGTGCCCACTGAGCCGCTACGTCCACAGGCTTCAGCGCCTGTGGTTTTTAAGGGCCCCCGCGTCGCCGTCGCGACGGGACCCGTCTCCCACGGAGCCGATTCTCTCCGGAGCTCGGAGAGAATCCGCCATTAGCTGTTGGCGTTAACCCGGAAGTCCGAAAGAGTTTTTCTATCCACAGCTCAAGGACTTTAAAGACCCAGTCGATATGTTTATTATTTTTCAAAAAAGGTTTTGTAATGCAAATGTTTGTGTGGAGAAGAAATGGGATTTGGTGGGTCTTTTACAGAACTTTAGTCCTAGGAAACAGTGTGGTTATGTTATGAGTAAAAGTGTTTTTAGGTTTGATTGGGATTCCATCCTACCCCACCTCTGTGTTCGAAATATGTTAGGAATTTTGGTTGAGATTTACTCAAGGAGCCCAGAGTTTGTGTCAGACCAGCCAGCTTTTGGCAAACTCCTAGAAAATCCTTTGTCCATGCTCAGAGGGAGATGGGAGGGATTGGAAGAAGTTGAGTTAATTTTTTTCTAAGTCATGGACAGAACACCTTAAGCATGTGCAGAGAGCTTTGGCCCAATTGCAAGATGCAAACCTGACCGTTAAAATGTATAAATGTCGGTTTGCTCAAGGAGAAGTGAGTGATTTCGGATTTAGATTGGGCTTGGGAAACATCAAATCCCTGGGAGCAGAAATCCAGTGTGTACTGGAATGGCTCTTACACCAATTCAAGCAAGCCGCTGAGTTGTTAACACAAGCCCTTGTAAGTTTGTGGGTGATTCTAGCCCCTGACCAGCAACCTCCTTTTGAAATGCAAACCAATGCCAGTCAAATAGGATTAGGAGAAGCTTTGTTCCAAGGGGACAATGAGAGAAGTTGGCAACCTGTGGTGCACCTGAGCAAAGACATGACCCCAGAATTGGCCCTACTAAACATCTTCCAAGACAACAATGCCCATTTACACCACAAAGAACTCATAACCCACCTGCTCTCAGCAGCCAGAAATACCATGACCAGACACTGGAGAGACCTGTCAGGAGTAAGCATGGACCAATGGTACCAAATAGTATGGGAAACAGCCCTACTAGAAAAATTAACTAATAAACTGAAACTGACACGGGGACAAACAGAAGAAGCCACCTTCACCCCGGTATGGCTCCCCTTTATCACATACACAGCCCAACAGGACAATGACAATAATCCACCAACAGCATACAAATCAATATGGCTAACCTGATCCAAAACACCCACCCACCTCACTCACACACGAAAACAAAGATCACCACAGCCAATCACAAACAAACAATCACACCCTAGGCCAACCTCAACCTCTCTCACCACCAAAGGAACACAAGTGAACAACACAAGCACGCTGACACCAGACAAATCTAGAAAGATCTCTCTGCCACTTCTTGAAACAATCCAGTATTTTAATATTCTTTTGGAAGCCGCCCAGAGTGGCTAGGGAAGCCCAGCCAGATGGGCGGGGTATAAATTATTATTATTATATATTATTATCATTATTATTATTATTATTATAAACTGCTGTGCAAATATTGTTAAAACAGACAATTAAAACAATGCAAAACAATAAATTTAGAAACTATGTTGTAGTAAAGGGGCTCCGGCCACTCTCCCCTCCCTCACCTGCCCTTACCCTCCATGTGGGTCAGGTTTCTGGAACGGAGGCCAGCAGCCATTTACTTTTTGACAAAACAAAACGCCACAGAAATGGTAATGCTGCCACCACTCCGTCTCAGGGCACCCGGAGGCACAGTCCAAGGGAGAAGACTATGCTCCTTTGTGCCCCACTCTGCAAGCTGCTTCCACAGACTTGCAGGCAGAAATTCATCAGGTATAGCGTAACCAAGTAGTCAGGCGTTGGACCAATAAGCATCCATCCCACCCCACCCCACCTACAAAAAATTCAAAAGAAAATTTTTAAGACATTTTAAAAGCACTCTGCACCCCTCCAGCAGTAACAGCAACTGTCCTAGTGAGGCCCGTCAGGCCCTGCCCTGGGCCAGGTGGTAAGTGGCAGGAAGGAGCAGGGCCCCCAGACCCTCACACGGGAGAGTCCTCCTGGGCAGAGGAGACAGAAGACAGAGAGTTTTTAGAGGAGGAAAACATGAAAAAAAATATTCTGAATCAAATGTTGGACTCAACTATTTAAAGCAGCAAAGCGGGTGGCTCCTGTCCACTTTGCTGCTTTAAAGCGAGCCTCAGAGGAGGGAAGGAAGGGGAACCATGGCTTATCTAAGTCCAGTTAATAATGCTGAGCCTGATTTTATATGCATCTCAAAGCCCTTGACATATATACATTATTAAGCCCGGGAGGAGGGAATCCGCTGCAGCCTCGAGCAGCGAAGAGGATCCATGGGTCCCCTCCTTCCCTCCTCCGTGGCTGCTTTGAAGCAGGAAAGTGGGAGAGGAGCTGCTTACACGGGTGTAAGCGGCTTCCCTCCCACTTTGCTGCTTCAAAGCGAGCCACGGAGGAGGGAGGGACCCACGGAATCCCCTTCCCTCCCTCCTCCCCGCCTCAGCTCAGCAGCCGCGGCTCTTGCTGGCTTTACAATGAGCCGGAAGGAGGGACAGACCCACCTCCCTGTAAACCCAGCCAGAGCCGCAGGCACACTCTACACAGCTCTTGCTTTAAAGGGAGAGCTGCGCAGAGCTTGTCGGCAGCAGCGGCTCTTGCTGGCTTCGCTCCATAAGACGCACAGACATTTCCCCTTACTTTTTAAGGGGGGAAAAGTGCGTCCAATGGAGCGAAAAATACGGTACTATACCCAATTGCTGACACAGCTTGATTAACACAACTCAGCAGAGCCTGCTATGTTTCACAGCTGTAAGAGTGGGTTTCGTTACTTGCCCTGGCCCTTAAAGACATACACAACTTGTGAAGCAACAATGAACCTTCACATTTTAAAGTGACCATTAAACAGTTTTATCCTATGCCTGTTTCTTTGTCCTCATTTGCTCTAACAGTTATCGGTTAAAAATAAATAAATCCTAACTGCTACTTTATTTATATGCTCTTTCTTTTTTTTTATCCTGGTCTGTGACCATAATAAAGTTCATACAAGTAGGTTCCAGGGTTAGGTCCCCTGGCCATGGCAACCTAGACTTACCTCCATTTGTTGTTGCTGTCTAGTCGTGTCCGACTCTTCGTGACGCTATACTCAAGTCTTTAAACTTGTCCTGGCTCCTCACCTCCGTGCAACGTGAGAAACTCTGTCGCAACAGGTTGGCACACCTCTGCCCACCTCAGGATGCTGAGGAACTGAGGAACCTCAAACGGTCCCAAGCTCCGTTGCTAGGCAACGGCAGTTGGGAACCTGGAATTCCCGGCCTCAGGGCCAAGGTTCTAGGAGAGTCCGTGTGGCCTAGTGGTTAGAAAACCGGGAAGGCTTAGTAGGAAACCAATAAATTTTATGCTGATACTTATTGCAAAGGAGGATGTTAAACCATCACATTTCTAGATCATCGCCACAGCTCTCGCCCTATGGGTTCATCAAAAAAATCCTAAGCTCCGCAGGAAATTCATGAAGCAATCTTCTAGAATATATTTTTCTCCTGTTAACTCGCCATCAAATGCTCTGTTGTCCAGTTGCATCATTTTCACTATACAGTGGTACCTCGCAAGACGAAAAGAATCCGTTCCGCGATTCTCTTCGTCTAGCGGTTTTTTCGTCTTGCGAGGCATTCGTCTTGCGGGGCACCACTGTAGTTGCTCTGGAAAAAAAGTGGGATTCTCTCTTCCCTCTTTTTATTTATTTGCACAGAGGTGCTCTTATGTGTGTGTTTTATTACAAATATAGCAGAGGGGGGAAAGAGAGAAGGAAGAGGAAAAAACAAACACCACCAATTCCTACTGAAATTAAGAATAATTCATCATCCAAAAAGATAAGAATAACCCATCAAAAAGGCTGTTGATTTTTCATCAGGTCTTTTTAAAAAAAATACCCCATACATACACCCCCCCACCCCACCCCCACACCATTGATTTATTAACCTCCTTCTCAAGGCAATTTACACATAAGGTAATTTAAAACCGTTAATAACACTTGAGACAACAAAAACACCTAAAGCAAGACTAAAACTGCCACCAGTTGTTGGGGTCCAGTGGGGTCCAGTGGTGTTGCAGGGTGTTGGACTAGCTGAACTCTGCAATTCTATGAAAAGTTACTGCTCCTCATAGTTCCCTCGTGCCTCTTGGGTGGTCACATGTCGGCAACCATTTTGAAAGGTTTGCCAGGAAATGGTACCTCACAGGGAAATAAATGACCTCATTTTCACCGTCTCCTCTCTCGTCTCTGGGTGCTCGGCGATCGTCATGCGGGGGGACCCTCTTGACCCCACCCCGAAAAAGAATTACATTTGCATTTCAACGAGAGGTGTAATTTCCTAAACAATCCCCTTATTGAGCAATTATGAACAGCCGGATCAGAATCCTTAGCATCAAAGACGAAGCCTTGGAGGAGAGAATTGCAGAAAGACATCTGGAGATAATTGCAGCAGCTATAGGGAATTCAGAGGGGGAAACGAAGAATTAATTGAGGAACCGGGCAGCCTTTAGGACAGAATATCAAAGAGGGCTTTAAGCATCACTTCATAATCACAGGAAAGACATCTTTCCTCAAACCCTGCTGTGGAGCTGTTTTTCCAAACCTGCAGTAGTGTAGTGGTTAGAGTTCTGGACTGGGGCCTGGGAGACCTGGGTTCGAATCTCCACTAGGCTGTGAAGCTCACTGGGCCAGTCATTGCCTCTCAGCCTGGCCCACCTCACAGGGTTGTTGTGGGGGTTAAATGAGTGAGCCACCTGGAGCTCCCGTGGAGAAAAAGGTGGGACAAAAACGTAACAAACACGTAAGCACACGGCTATCTATCGCATAGATGTGATAGCTGCTTAAACACTTGTCCTGTGATGGTTTGGCCCGGAAGAAGAGCAGCCTGCTAAGAGCCGCCACAACGTCTGGGAGCAGCCATTTTTATTTCCCACAATGTTCTATACCTCTATAAAATGCTATTCACAATAAAGGAGTGAAATGAAAGATAAGATGTCAGAAAAAAGAAAAAAAGAACAAAGAAAAAATAAAGAAATAAAAGAAAAGGATCATAGGTGAAAATTTTTAAAAGTAGATAAGTATTCACTATACATAGCTGTTTCCCATCTATATTTATATTCAATTGTATAATTTCATCTTGTCCTTATGTACCTTAAAAAGTGGTTTTTTTAAAAAAAGACTTCCACCGTTTGCCTCACGCGTTTTTAATAATCCGTTCGTCAGATCCCCTGTTCTTCATATTTTCCCTTTGGATTTCCTTAATGTCTCACTTTTATATTACGCACAAGATTATTCTAAACACAACCAGATTTTTATAGTCAAGCCTTGGATTTGTAAAGAATCATTTAAGAACTCCCATTGCTTCATAACCATAGTTTTGGATTTTCTCCTTATGATGATGAGGTATGATGAGCCCAATCCATCTCCCCACAACAGGTAACCATCTTCTTCTCGGACGTCGTGGGCTTCACCAGCATCGCCGCCTCCTGCACCCCGTTACAGGTGGCTGAGATGCTCAACAACCTCTATGTCTGCTTCGATACCCGGATCGAATCCTACGACGTTTACAAGGTCAGTGGCTTCCGGCTTTGTTAAAGCAGCGGGGTGGTCAGGGAAGATTCCCCCCAGAAGTCTTGCACCTGCGTTGTACGTCTTTCATCATGTTTTGAAGATATATTTTGACATTAAAAGTGTGTTCCTTTACCCTGACCTTTGACACCTGATACCCCATCCTAGCCTTCTGATTCCAAATTGGGGTGTGTGTGTTTATTTATTTGGTTTTTCAAATTACAGTTTTACACATATCCAACATATAACATAAAAACAAGATTCTAAGGAATCTCCTGGACTTTGTGGATCCTATTGTTAGTCATTTCCTCCTGAATCTTTTATAATAACCCAAGTCTTTGATATCTCTATTATATCCAAAATTCACCATCAAACTACAAGTGTTACTCTAATCCTACTAACAATTCTAACTGGTTACAATGGTTTTTAAGATAAATTATAAAAATTCCCCCATTCCTTATTGAAATTTTAGTCTTCCTGATTTCTGATTCTTCTGGTCATTTTTGCCATTTCAACATAACCCATCAACTTAATCTGCCATTCTTCTCTGGTCGAGGCTTTTATCTTCTTTCCATCTCTGATTCAAAATGGTCTTCCTTGGGTTGCAGCCCTTGCTACTCCTCCTACTCAGAGTAGACCCGTTGATGTTAACAGGCATGACTATCCAAGGCTTGTTCATTTCAGGGGGTCCGTAGAGTAGAACGTAGAACTCAACACTGACTACACACCATGCATTTGAAGCACAGAACTTCTCCCAAAGGAATTATGGGAATTGTAGTTTGTTAAGCATGTTAAGGTAAAGGGACCCCTGACCATTAGGTCCAGTCGTGGCTCCCATTGCTCAGTCCCCGCTCCTGCCAACCTAGCAGTTCAAAAGCACGTCAAAGTGCAAGTAGATAAATAGGTACTGCTCCGGCAGGAAGGTAAACGGCGTTTCCATGCGCTGCTCTGGTTCGTCAGAAGAGGCTTAGTCATGCTGGCCACATGACCCGGAAGCTGTATGCGGGCTCCCTCGGCCAATAAAGCGAGATGAGCGCCGCAACCCCAGAGTTGGCCACGACTGGACTTAATGGTCAGGGGTCCCTTTACCTTTACCTTTAGCAATATATGAAACACACAATTCTTATAACTAATGAATGTGAACGACTGTAAAACTAGAAATTAAAAATGACTTCCAATTAGTCTCTCTGTACTTTATCTGTTGATTATCTTATACCGCACCATTACATATTTCTTATATAGTTTCTCTTAACTTCCCTACAAACTTAAATTTATACAATGCTAGGTTCATCGGAAGTTTGCTTTCCGTAGTTGTTTCCCTGCTTTGCCCGCAGCAGATTCTGGTCTGTGGCCTCCTTTCCCTCCTTCTCATTAGCTAAACTCCCAGGCATCCTTTTTTCCACACAAACACCTCCCTTTATCAGGCCCAATAAAGGGCCGAAAGCAGCAAAGGCCGGGGTGTGTGTGTTGAGCACAGAGGGGGGACGTGTCACCACTTCTTCATGTCAGATGATGCCAAGGGAAAACTTGCTCCACACCCGTGTGGGTTTGGCAACGCCCGGCGTGGCATTCCCGTCAGATGGAGTGGAGGACCGGGAGGTTAAAAAGACAGTCGAGGAATGGAATGTGCCCTTAGAGGCTCCTGCCCGAATGGAGGACCACGCTAGTTGGACCTGTAAAAGGGCAAAAGAGTTTCGGGAAATAATCCATAATGAATTGAAAAAAATGTTTTAAAGTACTTCTCAAAAAAACCAACAACACAAAACCAGAGTCCTTTTCGTCCGGGATAATTCAGACGGAAATTCCCAGGTGTCAAAAAAGGTTATTTATGTATTCCACTACTGTGGCCCGTATTTCGTTAGCCTCAAAATGGAAAACAAGGGAGGTCCCAACTGAAGAAGAGTGGCAACTTAAGCTGACGGAATATGCACAGCTTGCAGATCTAACATATACAGTCATACCTCGGGTTAAATATGCTTCGAGTTGAGCGCGTTCGAGTTGTGCTCCTCGGTAACCCGGAAGTAACGGAGTGCGTTACTTCCAGGTTTCGCCGCTTGCGCATGCGCATGCGCAGACGCTCAAAATGACGTCATGCGCACGCGCAGAAGCGGCGAAAAGCGACACGCGTGTGCGAACATGAGCATCAAGATGCACTACCTATTTTCACATATGGACCGGTTTCCTGAGAACCTGGGTTCAATGAGTGATGAGCAGGGGGAGAGATTCCACCAGGAGATAAAAGAGATGGAGACCAGGTATCAGGGTCACTGGGACGCAGTCATGATGGCTGACTACTGTTGGATTCTGAAGAGAGACCTCCCTGCCGCTGAGCATTCCAGGAGTTCCAAGAAACGGAAGTTCAAGCCCTGAAGTTTGAAAAATGGTGAAGCAACATGCAATTTACGTGTACTTACCTTTATCAATGCCCACCATTCAGTTTACAGTAATCGATGTTTCTATCAGGTAATCAATATATGTTGTTGGAAAAACATTTTTTTCTCTTAAAAACATAGGATGATATGTGTTGACAAAAATCAGCTGATAATGCCACAAAAATGTAATCGATTTTGTCACAAGATCTGATTTTTTAAAATCAACATAGCACAAAAACCTGACCTGATGGAGAGAAACGGATGCCATTTCCTGGTTCAGCAGTGCAAAAATACCCTAAATCAGTTGTAGAAATCTAGACAACATTCAAAAAGTAAAAAAGTGTTGCCCAATGTTGTTGTTGTTGTTGTTGTTGTTGTTGTTGTTGTTGTTGTTGTTATTATTATTATTAGTCAAATAAAGAAGAAGAATATCACGGGTTTCCCATTTCTGAAGTAGGCCATCACTTGCCATTACTGTCCCAGCCTACCTTCAATGTCAGAGCAGGGACCACTGGCTGTGCCATCGGGGGCTGCTAGAAATTGGAATCTAACTTCTGGCGGGCACCGATTTCCCCCTCCCCAAACCAGACCGTCACTTGCCTTTACTGACCCTCACTACCTCCTTCACAACTTTTCCAATGCAGCCGTTTGCTGGACCACAACTCTCAAGCACTGGCCATCTTGGCTGCTTTGAGTCTGGCGGTACCACGTCGGCCATCCCTCTTCCGCAGACGCCATTAAGCCCATCTTTGCAAAGGAGCCTCAAACAACATCTGACGTCAGTGGCCCAGCTGGGTCTTGGAGGTCCTATTTGCCTGCTTCTATTTGTGCTCCAAACTCTGGTGTGCTGGAGCAGCAGGCAGCCCATTAGCTGATTCAGCCGAACTCCAGAAACTAAAGGCTGGGCTAATTACCCCAGTATTTGGGGGAAGGGGCTCAAAGCTGGGGGAAGTGAAGGCAGCGGGGCGGTGGTGCTTTCTGGATCGAAAGGGTCTCCAGACAACACCGTGTCCCAAGGGGATATTTGTGCTGTGTTTTAATGAGGTGAGCAAAATGGAAGGTGGGGTCACGCTTTTCAAAACCAAGTGCCCACAAAAGCTGGCTAATTAAAAGCACCCTTTGAGAGTTTCAGCAGGATGTGGAGTGGGTGGGGGAGGGAAGGAAGGAAGGAAGGAAGGAAGGAAGGAAGGAAGGAAGGAAGGAAGGAAGGAAGGAAGGAAGGAAGGAAGACAAATTCTAACCTTGGAGAAATTCAAGCCAGACCCACTGGGATCTTCTCCCGGGTTCTGTTAGTTGGGGTGGGTAAACAGGGGTCCCCTCCGGTTGCTGCCAGACTCCATCTCCCATCAGCCCCAGCCAGCACAGCCCAATGGTCAGGGATGGTGGGAGCTGTAGTCTAGCAACATCCGGTTTCCCCTATTCCTACATTAAAAGTTGTGATGGAAGTTGCAAGGGGCAGTAAAGGCAAGCGATAGCCAGAGTGGCGATGGAGGTCACTAGGGGCAGTAAAGGCAAGCGATGGCCAGAGTGGTGATGGAGGGAGCTGGTGGCAGTAAAGGCTAGAGTGATGGCTAGAGTGGTGATGGAGGGAGCGGATGGCAGTAAAGGCAAGTGATGGCCAGAGTGGGGATGGAGGGAGCTGGTGGCAGTAAAGGCAAGTGATGGCCAGAGTGGCGATGGAGGGAGCTGGTGGCAGTAAAGGCAAGTGATGGCCAGAGTGGCGATGGAGGGAGCTGGTGGCAGTAAAGGCAAGTGATGGCCAGAGTGGCGATGGAGGGAGCTGGTGGCAGTAAAGGCAAGTGATGGCTAGAGTGGTGATGGAGGGAGCTGGTGGCAGTAAAGGCAAGTGATGGCCAGAGTGGTGATGGAGGTCACTAGGGGCAGTAAAGGCAAGCGATAGCCAGAGTGGCGATGGAGGGAGCTGGTGGCAGTAAAGGCAAGTGATGGGCCAGTTCCGGGATGGGGAGACTTTGGCCCTTCAGAGATGGTTGGACTCCAATTCCCATTAACTGCAGCTTACATGGCCAGTGGTGAGTGGGATGATGGGAGCTGGAGTCCATCGATATCCAGAAGGTTCCAGAATTGTGATGGAGGTAGCGAGGGGCAGTAAAGGCAAGCGGATGGTCCAATTTAGACCATCACAATTTTGACCGTCACAGGCTGCAGCAGGGGCAGGAGAACCTCAAACCTGGGAGTTAGATGTGGCCCTCGGGCCTTTCTATCTGGCCCTTGGAATTCTCCCCAGTACACACACCCCGGACTGCTTTTGCTGAGCTGGAATATAAATAAACCACGAGCGCAACAATAAGTCACCTCCGTTTTTAGCAACTTGCTCCCCGTGACCCCGGCAGCAGCAGCGAGGCTGGGGAGCAGGCCCATCTCTGGCTCCTATTGGTTGGGGAGATATGGGCAGATCACACGCTATTTCGAGAGGGTGTTGGTTTGTTTTCTGCAGAAGGGAGTCTAAAATAAGAGGCTGGCTTTGGAGACAACCCCCCTACCCCAATGTTTTGGAAAGAGACCCTCGACTTGGGAATGTGTCATAGAATCATAGAATCATAGAATCATAGAGTTGGAAGAGACCACAAGGGCCATCGAGCCAACCCCCTGCCAAGCAGGAAACACCATCAGAGCACTCCTGACATATGGTTGTCAAGCCTCTGCTTAAAGACCTCCAAAGAAGGAGACTCCACCACACTCCTTGGCAGCAAATTCCACTGTCGAACAGCTCTTACTGTCAGGAAGTTCTTCCTAATGTTTAGGTGGAATCTTCTTTCTTGTAGTTTGGATCCATTGCTCCGTGTCCGCTTCTCTGGAGCAGCAGAAAACAACCTTTCTCCCTCCTCTATGTGACATCCTTTTATATATTTGAACATGGCTATCATGTCACCCCTTAACCTCCTCTTCTCCAGGCTAAACATGCCCAGCTCCCTTAGCCGTTCCTCATAAGGCATCGTTTCCAGACCTTTGACCATTTTGGTTGCCCTCCTCTGGACACGTTCCAGTTTGTCAGTGTCCTTCTTGAACTGTGGTGCCCAGAACTGGACACAGTACTCCAGGTGAGGTCTGACCAGAGCAGAATACAGTGGAACTATTACTTCCCTTGATCTAGATGCTATACTCCTATTGATGCAGCCCAGAATTGCATTGGCTTTTTTAGCTGCCGCGTCACACTGTTGGCTCATGTCAAGTTTGTGGTCAACCAAGACTCCTAGATCCTTTTCACATGTACTGCTCTCAAGCCAGGTGTCACCCATCTTGTATTTGTGCCTCTCATTTTTTTTGCCCAAGTGCAATACTTTACATTTCTCCCTGTTAAAATTCATCTTGTTTGTTTTGGCCCAGTTCTCTAATCTGTCAAGGTCATTTTGAAGTGTGATCCTGTCCTCTGGGGTGTTAGCCACCCCTCCCAGTTTGGTGTCATCTGCAAATTTGATCAGGATGCCCTTGAGTCCATCATCCAAGTCGTTGATAAAGATGTTGAATAAGACCAGGCCCAAGACAGAACCCTGTGGCACCCCACTAGTCACTCTTCTCCAGGATGAATAGGAACCATTGATGAGCACCCTTTGGGTTCGGTCAGTCAGCCAGTTACAAATCCACTGAGTGGTAGCATAGTCAAGTCCGCATTTTACCAGCTTCTTTACAAGAATATCATGGGGCACCTTGTCAAATGCCTTGCTGAAATCAAGGTAGGCTACATCCACTGCGTTCCCTTCATCTATCAGGGTTGTAATTCTGTCAAAAAACGAGATCAGGTTAGTCTGACATGACTTATTTTTCAGAAATCCATGCTGACTATTGGTGATCACAGCATTCCTTTCTAGGTGTTCACAGACTGTTTGCTTAATGATCTGCTCCAGAATCTTCCCTGGTATTGATGTCAGACTGACTGGGCGGTAATTATTTGGGTCCTCTCTTTTCCCCTTTTTGAAAATAGGGACAACATTTGCCCTCCTCCAGTCTGCCGGGACTTCGCCTGTTCTCCAGGAATTCTCAAAGATGACTGCCAGTGGTTCTGAGATCACATCTGCCACTTCTTTTAATACTCTTGGATGCAGTTCATCTGGCCCTGGAGACTTGAATACATCTAGACTAGCCAAGTATTCTTGTACTATCTCCTTAGTTATTCTGGGCTGTGTTTCCTCTGCTGAATCATTTGCTCCAAATTCTTCAGGTCGGGCATTGTTTTCTTTATCGGAGAAGACTGAGGCAAAGAAGGCATTGAGGAGTTCAGCCCTTTCTGTGTCCCCTGTTTGCATTTCACCATCTTCTCCTCTGAATGACCCCACTGTTTCTTTGTTCTTCCTTTTGCTACGAACATACCCATAAAAGCCTTTTTTGTTGCTTTTAACCTCTCTAGCAAGCCTGAGTTCATTCTGTGCTTTAGCTTTTCTGACTTTGTGTCTACACGTGCTGGCTATTTGTTTGAATTCCTCTTTGGTGGTTTCCCCCCTTTTCCATTTTTTGTACACATCCTTTTTTAATCTTAACTCAGTTAAAAGTTCTTTAGATAGCCACCCTGGCTTCTTTAGGCACCTTCCATGTTTCCGTCTCATTGGTATTGCCTGAAGTTGTGCTTTTACTATCTCCCTCTTAACAAACTCCCAGCCATCATGAACTCCCTTTCCTTTTAGTATTACTGTCCATGGGATCTCACTCAGCACTTCCCTAAGTTTTATGAAGTCGGCTTTCTTAAAGTCAAGAAATTGAGTCCTAGTATGCTTGGCTGCTCCTTTCCGCTGTATAGTAAACTTCAGAAGAGCATGATCACTCGTGCCTAATGATCCTTCCACTTCTACCCCACTAACCAGGTCCTCAACATTGGTTAGGACCAGATCTAAAATGGCTGTTCCTCTTGCTGCTTCTCCCACTTTCTGGACAATGAAGTTGTCTGCAAGTCCAGTGAGGAATCTGTTTGACCTTATGCTCTTGGCTGAGTTTGACATCCAACAAATATCCGGGTAATTGAAGTCCCCCATTACTACTATCTCCCTTCCTTTTGCATGCTTGGCCATCTGTTCCAGGAAGGCATCATCTATGTCCTCCGTTTGGCTTGGGGATCTATAGTAAACTCCCACAATGAGGTCTCTGTTATTCTTCTCTCCCTTAATTGTGACCCAAATGCTCTCACTTTGGCTTTGAGGTTCTAAATCTTGGATCTCTTCACAGGTATACACATCCCTGACATATAACGCCACTCCTCCTCCTTTCTTGTCTGGTCTGTTTCTCTGAAATAGATTGTATCCCTCCATTATTACATTCCAATCGTGGGACTTATCCCACCAGGTTTCAGTGATGCCTATTATGTCATATTTAGTTTGCTGTACCAAGAGCTCAAGCTCATCTTGTTTATTTCCCATGCTTTGCGCATTAGTGTACAGACATTGAAGTCCATTAATCATTCCCCCGTGTCTCTTATTTAAGGATTTTTTCCTCCCACCACTAGGTCTGTGTGCTGTTTGCTCCATTTGGTCTATGACATTTGGATGTTCATCTTCATCAATTGATAGACTCCTACCTTCAGGAGCACTGTCTCCCTCCCCCACATTAGTCAGGTTAAAGCCCTCCTGATGAGGTTTCTGAGATTTTTGGCAAAAACATTCCTCCCAACTGTTGTGAGGTGCAGCCCATCGCTTGCCAGAAGTCCATCTTTAAGAAACTGCAGCCCATGATCTAAGAATCCAAACCGTTCCTGTTTACACCGTTTGCGAAGCCAGTTGTTTACTTCCACTATTTCCCCCTCTCTCCCTGGGCCACGTCGTTCAACTGGGAGGACAGATGAGATGACAATTTGTGCATTTAATTGCTTCAATTTCCTGCCCAGAGCCTCATAGTCTCTTTTGATCCTCTGGAGGCTATTGCTTGCAGTGTCATTGGTTCCCACATGAACCAAGAGGAAGGGGTATTTGTCAGTGGGTTTTATGATTCCTTGCAGTCGTTCAGTTACATCTTGGATCTTAGCCCCGGGGAGACAGCACACTTCCCGAGACATCTTGTCAGGCCCACAGATCACTGCTTCTGTTCCCCTCAGTAGGGAATCCCCTATCACCACTACACGCCTCCTCTTAGGTCTGGTCGGGGTTCTTCTGTGAGCTGTCGGTTCCAAGGTCGCCTGGACATTCCCAGAGGACTGCCTTTGCTCCTCGTCTTCATATACCTGATCGACTGTAATGAGGGAGAGATCCTCAAATGGAGTCTGCTCTTCGTCTTCCATGCTAGGGGAAAGGACCTCAAAGCGATTGCGTATTTCTAAACAATCAGAGCGAACCCTGGGCCTCCTACTTCTTTGAGTCACGTTTCTCCATATATCTGACTCCTGTGTTGGTGAACTAGCCACCATCTCAGGGGAGTCCCCTGTCTCTTCCTTGGTGGAGACGGTGTGCTCTGTTGCTTCCAAGAAGAGTTCCAGCTCTCTAATTCTTTGGAGCGTAGCTACACGTTCCTCCAGTTGCTGGACTTTGTCTTTTAAGAGGGCAATCAACATGCAATTGCTGCAGGTAAAGCTGCCTGCAACCTTTGGCAAGATGGCAAACATTGCGCAGGAACCACAGGCGACTGCAGCTGTTCCCTCACCCTCCATCTTGGGAACGTGTCGTTGGGGGTGACTACAGTGGTCCTACAGTGGTCCTACATTTTGTTATTCCTCTGATTCACTGTTTGTGGCACTTTGCAAGTCAGAGTCTGAAAACAAATCTTCCCCACTTTCTGGCATACATCCCTCAGTTCTGCATCTAGGCATGGCAAATAGCATGTACTTATACCTGAGATTGGGCAATGCCACCCATCAGCAAGACAAATGCTGCCTTTGACTTTTGGCAATTTTGTGAGTGTTGTAAAACAGTCAGGGCTGTTCATTACGATCCTGGCAGAGCCAGAATCCAAAATGTAGCTGTCTGTGCAATTTGCCCTTTACAGGCATCAGCTTGGGGTCTATTAAGACATCCATTGCTATGGCACTCAGTGTCTGTAGCTACATCAAATGCTTTTTTAAAGAAGAGAGGCCAAGCAACACTTGTTAATGTTCCAAGTTGCTAGATGTGTTGTTTTTCCCAGAGAAGAAGCCAGAAATAGGTCAACGGCAAATACTTCAGTTGCGTTTGCCACTGAGGTGATGGTGTGTCACACTTTTCTCGTGCTCACAGTCTCTTGTTAACTTCAGTGCTGTACCAACCAAAGGCAATCCACACTAAGGGCTCACCTGCTGACCACATTAATAAATAATAATACCAGGGGCATTGTTACATATTTTTGTATTTTTATATTGTATACTGCCCTGTGATCTTCAGATGAAAGGTGGTATAGAAATTTAATAAATAAATAATAGGAAGGAAACAGTTAGGGAGCTGGGACCCTGCCTGAAACAGATTTAAGTGAGTAGAAATGATTCATCTACTTCCCACAGCTTCCATGGCCAATGAACCCCTGTTTAGTGATCTACAAGGACCAAAGAGCTTGCAGGGCAGCAGCTGAAGGAGGAGCAAAAAGGTCCCTCTGTCTCTATCTCCTTCCTTCCTTTTTTTTTTTTTTTTTTTTTAACTATCAATTTTTAAGCTTTGTTTTCGCTTATTTCACTTCACCCAAAAAAACATGAAACGAAATATTCTCAGCGGCAATAGGTTGGACTCTTCGTTGCTTTTGGCCAATCACAGGCTTAGGGTTGGGTTAGGGTTAGAGTTGTGTTAGGGGTAGGGGTAGGGAACTCTGAGAATTGTAGCTTTGGGAGGGAAACTCTCTTAACAACTCTCGGCACCGTTTTCAAACTATAGCTCCCAGATTCTTTGGGGAAAGAACTCATGAGTTTTTAAAAGATGATTTTGCAAGTTGCCTTCCCGCATTGGGGCAGAAATACAGCTAATATGTGAATCACAAAGATACGGCTCAAAGGTGCAAATGGCTACACATAACACAGGTTCCCAACACGCATACTAACACAGTGTAACAGCGCTGGGAATCAGAGCTGAATCAACGGAAATTGCTAACGCTTATTGTGAATGTTTTAAACATGAAATGAGGTAATGATGTACATGATTGATGAAAATTGAAATCATTTGTTTGAAATGTTATAAATACCACCGCCCTTGGGCGGGGTCAGTGGCGTAGCGTGGGGGGTGCAGGGGGGGCCGGCCGCACTGGGCGCGACATCTGACAGCAGGTCAGAACGTTCTCAGAGGGTTAGAGTAGGGTCACATATGTCCACAGCCCTTAGCCTTAACACCGGCTCACCACAGGGTTGTGTGTTGAGTCCCCTGCTCTATGCTCTCTATACGTATGACTGTACAGCCATCTATTCCAGCAACAAAATCATCAAGTTTGCTGATGACACTACGGTGGTAGGGCTCATTTCAGGAGGGGATGAGTCCGCCTATCGGGACGAGGTGGAGCGGCTCTGTGTTTGGTGTGGAGAGAACAATCTGGCTCTTAATACGGCTAAGACCAAGGAATTGGTGGTGGATTACAGGAAAAAAAAGGCGGACATTCAGCCCTTGTATATCAACGGGGAACGGGTGGAGAGGGTGGCGGAATTCAGGTTTTTGGGAGTAACTATCGATCAGGGCATGACTTGGAGCGCAAATACCACTGCTCTGGTGAAGAAGGCCCAGCAGAGAATTTATTTCCTCAGACTTTTGAAGAAGAACAATCTGAGTGAGAGACTGCTGGTGTCCTTCTACCGAGGCTCCATAGAGAGCATTCTTACATACTGTATTTGTGCTTGGTTCTCCAGTTGTACAGCTAGGGAGAGGAAGGTGCTCCAGAAGGTCATAACCACAGCCCAAAGGATTATTGGTCATCCTCTCCCATCTTTGGAAGAACTGTACGGTTCCCGTTGTCTTAGGAAAGCAAACAACATCCTGCAGGATTCATCTCACCCGGGACACAGTCTGTTTGCACTACTGCCTTCTGGCAGGAGATATAGAAACATCAAGTCAAGGACAAATAGACTGAAAAACAGTTTCTATCCAAGAGCTGTGGCCTTTTTGAATGCTGTAACTCGATAGTGTGACCTGGGAGTTTGATGGGTGTTGGTGTGGGTGTGGCTGGAATGTGGTTTGTTTGGTTGTTGTTGTTGTTTTGCTTTTGTTGTTTTTAAGGGATGGCATCCAATTTCGTTGCACTTGTGCAATGTTGCACTTGTGTAATGACAATAAAGAATCTATTCTATCTGGGGTTAGGGCAAATCCACGGGTTAGGGGGCGCAAATTACTTGCCTTGCCCCGGGTGCTGACAACCCACGCTACGCCACTGGGCGGGGTTGCAGTTTTGCAAAACAATTTAGCCTATTGCCTTGCAATAAACAACAGTGGACCCCTAACACCTCTTGTCTCTCAGTTTTATTGGCGTAAACTCAGAAGATAAGCCATTTTTTACTTACAAATCCATGTCTCAAAACAAGGATTGGTGATGCCTCCCCAGATGCTGCCATTGTCTGTGGGTTGACTGTGATGCCACAAAAACATTTGGCAGTTTCTTAGCACCCACACTGTAAATTGTAAAATAAAACATTAAAAATGGCACCCTCAGAAACCCTCCTTAGCACCAAGGCCCCCTGACCCTCCCATTTTTAAAAAGTTTTCTCAAAATCTGTTAGTTTTTGCAGTGCTGCAACACCCTTTAAAAGTGGGTCAGGGGGCCTTGGTGCTAAGGAGGGTTTCTGAGGGTGCCATGGAGTCCACGTGCCACCCTGGGAACCTCAGTCTGGACCCTTAAGTTGAAGCGAATCACCAGTCTCTACATAATGGGAACACCACATTAACCCCACAAGAGAGGTTGGTCTTTGTTCTCGGCTGGGAGCAGAGGTAGCAATTGGGAGAGTGAGGAGCTGCAGGCACAGCAGGTGAGAGATGCTCTCAGGTTGTCCTTGTTGCAATCCAAAGGGCTGGGACGTGCCTCCTCATCCAGCTCCCCAATGCCACCTGCATGACACATACCTCCCAAAGAAGAGAATTACAGAGTCTTGTGTGCCTTCCATTTTGAGAGAAGCTTCTCAAAGGAATATTTGCTCCCTTACGGGTGATGGCTTACCTCTCCCTTCTGTTTTAGCTGATTCTGGAAAAACAAAACACCCTGGGTACAAAAAATTGGATTGTTGATATTCTCCTGTGTTTTGGCAGGTGAGTTCATTGGAGTGTTAAATAAATTTATCTCAACAACACAAATGAGGGATGTGGTTATTTAGCAAATGCAGGGGAAGGCTAAGTGGACAAGAGTTTTCCTATTTGTTCTTTGACTGTTTGTGCATTAAATTGTGTAGAGTTGTGATGGAAGTTTATAAAATGAGACATGGCCTGGAGAACGTGGATAGAGGAAAGTTTTTCTCCCTCTCTCATAATGCTAGAACTCACAGAGCTGAACGGTGGAAGATTCAGGACACATCAAAGAAAGGAAGTCCTTCTTTATGAAGTGCACACTATGGAACTCCCTGCCACAAGAGGCCACCAATTTGCAACTTCCACTCAGGATTTTCGCAAGGCTAAGCCCGCTTCAGAGAGCATACTCTGCACCCACCTCAAATGCTTTGGCCTGGTTGGGAGGTTTCCTTGAATGGCGATTCTCCATCTTGCCCTGTGTTATGATTCCATGCTTCCCCCCACTCTTCCGGTGGTGCTAACGTCCCCCTGGCCTCAAATGCCCCCTGACTGCTCACCACAACCCCGTACGTCTCCGCCGTCACCTCAGCCACGCAGCCACTCGGCAGGCACTCGCCTGGGGCGCAGCTCCGGGGACCTGGAAATGTTGGGACGGTTAATGGGGAGCCTCCAAGCCCTGGGGCAGTCTATCTGGTCGGCCCGGTTTCGGGGAGGGGAAAAGAAAGCCTTACTTTGGGGGTCACAGTTCCTAAACTGCATGTTGTCCAATGCCACGCCTGCCACTGAGGTCACCTTTGGAGGGGGAGGCAGTGCTCTTGACATCCTCCGGATAAGGAGCCGTCCAGGGAGGATGAGGAGTCCAAGACCCACCTGGAAAGGGCCACCAACTCTTCCGGTGTAGGCCAGCTTGCGTGTTACGTTTCTGGTGATTTCTTCTTTTCCTTGTGTTTGTTCAGTTTGGAGTGGTTCTGCTTCTATTCATGATTTTGACGTTTTTTCTTTGTTTCGGCTTATTTTTCTTCGTTTCGTGTTTTTGGGTGAACATGCTGTCATGGTTTTTCATTGTTTTTGTTTGGGTACTGCTTCATTTCGTGGGGGGTGGGGAAATGTTCTATTGTGTTATTGTCAATATTGTGTCAATTTCATGTCAGTGATAATTTTGAAAAGCAAGCAGACCACCCCAAACCAAGGAAACACCAGAAATGCAGAAATTCACTAGAAATCCCCACTGTATAGTAAAATGCTATGTATTGCTTGTGTGTTATGTTTCTAGTGAATTTATTTTCAGTATTTAACTTGTTTTTTGGGTGGTTCTTTTCAAATAATTTATGTGTTTCTGGTGGTTTCCTTGGTTTGAGGTGGTTTCCTTCCTTTTTAAAATTATGAATAACTTATAAATAACTTATAAATGACACGATTATCAGCAGAAACACAAAAATTGGAACCCCCTCCCAGAAATGACAAAACACCAGAGAAGACACAAAAACAATGAAAAACCACCACCATAATGCTGAATTCACCACAAAACATGAAAGAAACAAATAATTCAAACCAAAGAAATCATGAAAACCAATTGAGGAGAAGCAGAATCACCCTAATCTGAAGACGCAACACAGGGAGAAGCAAAATCTCTAGAAACGCAACATGAATGCAACACTAGGCATATCAGTTTAGCCTGGTTTGGGGGTTGCTAGTGAATTTCTTTTTCAGTACAGTATTTTGCTTGGTGTTCACAGGACCACAAGGTGACTGTTAGGTGTCGCACTCCAGTGGCACCTTTAAAGATATTTATGTATAGCCACTGGATCGAGGCCTCTACTGCATCTGCAAGCAGACTTTGCAATCAATTTTTGCTGACTGGAAACAGAAGAATTACAGCTGACACAGCTTCCCCGGGATAATTTCCCTCCCACGAAAGGGTGCTGGCGGCGCTTTCTGCCCTCTTCCAACATGGAGGCCGTTCCGCTGCCCTCTCCTAAAATGGCGCCGGCGGCGCTTGCTGCCCTCTTCTATGATGTCCCGTCCCTCACAGCCTGGCTTGAAGGAGGGACCGCCCAGGCGCTGGGCTTCCTTCCATCTTCTTCATGTCCCCGGGGGCTCTCTTCAAAAACCTCTTTCCCCTTGCCCTTGCCCCTTGCACGAGCGTGGCCGGCTGCATTGGCCCTTCAAGGTGGGACTGGCTCCAGGGAACCTTGGCTTCCTTTTTTGGGGGGGTGGGGGGGTTGCAATCGTCTCTGGGATCCGAGGTGCCACCTTCTCTCCGTCCTGCCCCTGCAACTCCGTGCATCAGGCATCAGACTCGGGGCAGCAAGTCTTTCCGTTTCGCATCTCCCCGGAAGGTAGTACTTTGGTTGCGATAAGGTCGTATTTCCAGAGCAAATATTCAAAGTACAAATTCTTTAACCTGAGAAGATTGGCTAGAATGTAGGTGACACATCCCCCCCCCCCCATATGATTTTATGGTTTTTACATAGTAATTTGGGGGAGGTATTTACTATTGATATTTGTGAAGTAATGTGCTGTATGCAAGGTCTCTTCCTGGTACAATGTATAATTTCTTAAGATCACTCTCTTACACTCCCTTTCTTGGTCCCAAAATAATCTGCCAGGTGGTCATGGCCAGTGATACTGCTAATGACCTACTGTGCTAAATTTTACCAAGACTAAAGAAAAATGCATTTTAAGAACAGGGGGGGCTAATTTGGAAGCTCTCTGGCAAATGGAAAGCTTTCCTTTTCCAGACTTTAGAACTTACACACACACACACACACACACACACACACACACATTTAAAAATGGTATTTGATGGTTAAAAAGATAATCATACGGAGCTTTAAAAGCAGGGTGTTTTTTTCTTTAAAAAATGAACAGCCCATATTAAGTATGGGGAATGGCTAAGGCCAGCAACTGAACCAAACTTCAATTTTCCGGTAATTTTAACAGTCATTCAAATTGCAGAACTAGGATTCTGCAACAACAGCTCGTGCCACAGCTTTGGAATCCATTATCCGTTCTCAGAATATAGGAAGCTGCCATATCAGAATTATTAGTCAACCCAAATAAAAATTGCCAACACTGACTTGCTCTTCAGGCAAAAAAGATTCCCATAGAGATGCTGGGGATTGAATCTGGGATCTTTAGCTTGCAAACACAGTGAGCTACAACACTTCTGCCTCTTTTTATATCCTCACTGTGGTAGGTATCTGAATCCTCCCCCCCCCCCCCTTAAAATAAACAACTTATTAATATTGAACAAAACTATTAAACTTGTTTGCCCAGTACTCTGGATACAAATATTGTAAGCAGAACTGACAATAAGCTGCTTGAAGTAGATTAAAAAAAGAGAGAACAAGAGCAGGAGGCAGCTTTCTTTCTTTTTATATGTTCCCCCTTCCCCATTTTGTATACATAAAGATGTCCATACTCCCCCAATTCCTGTTCTTGTTTCAGACCTTACTTGTACTTATCCTAAGGTTACCAGACGTCCCTGTTTTCCAGGGACAGTCCCCGGATTTACAAATCAGTCCCCTGACAAAATCCATCTATTTAATAGGAAGTTGAAAAGTGTCCCCGGATTCATTGAAAAAATCTGGTAACCTTAACTTATCCCCCTTTCCCAACTGTCTCACTGGCGCAGCTTACTTCACAATTTTATTTCAGAAAGAAGCAGAAGCAGAGTGACAGGTCAGACTTTATTGTCCCCAGACCGTATAGGAGGTCTCAGGACCCCAGGTCTTAGGCAATTAAAGCAAATGATGCACAAATGGTTTAGTCTCAGTTCCCTGTTAGAATTGATCAGGAACCCTAAATGCCCTCCCTCCAACTGGCCTTTAGAATATTTGAGAAAACACAAAACTCTTTTCTCTATGCGTGCAAATATCCATGTCAATTTATAATAAAATATCTGTTTTTCTGTAACTAGTTTCAATACCCAGGATGAGTTATAACTCTTCCTTCTTGAGTCTTGTACAGAATGCGATCTTTCCAAAATGGGTTCATGAGAAATTGTGGGGAAATTTTACGATTTTGAACAGCATTTGCATATCCTCTTGTATTTGATCCACTGCAAGTAGATAGCTCCCTTTCATGATGCTGCTTTTAACTGTTCTGTGGAGGCAGATTTTCATATTTCCTAAAACTAGAATTAGGGAAAGAGCCCCTAAAATAAATAAGAAGAAAATGAGAATAGAAATGACTGGACAAGTAAGTAAGTAGTAGTAGCAGCAGCAGTAATCATCATCATCATCATCATCATCATATACCCCACCCATCTGGCTGGGTATCCCCAGCCACTGTGGGGCGGCTTACAGCACATAAAAAATTGTAAAACATTAGACAATATTTTTTTTTTTTTTTATACAGGGTTGCCTTCAGGTTTTGGTTAACCAAGGTGGTTCCCTCCAAATGTTGTTGGACTATCCCATGATAACTGAGGCTGACAGTCCAACATCATCTGGAGTGAACCACACTGGCTACCCCCGTCCTATGCTGTATTTTGCTATGGTTATTGGGCATGTGGGGGAAAGGGTGTTTCTTATACCTTGAAATACTCTCACAATAGGTTTATACAGCTCTGGGATCTTCCTCTCAATCATTGGTCTGAGGTTCTCTTTCAACTTGTTGTAGTTCTTTTTCAGTTCTTGTTGATATTCCCTTTGGTCAGCAGTAATCAGGTATTTATTTTTCTCCACTGCTTCACCACATCTGTTCCCCAAAAATGAAGAAAACAATTTTTTTGATTAATATAACCGCACAGTATTGGACCATGTGCATCTTGTAATTAAGTTTGGCTGGGACTGAACTTGAAGTTCAGTCAAGACTTTTTAGTCTTGTTACTTGGATCAATTTAGTGTTCAATGGGACAATAATTTCACCAGAGGCTGCACTACATGCTACAGTGGGGATGGTGTAATTTGTTTATATCTTTGCTGTGAAGCCAGCTAACGCCTAAGAATGTGCCAACATAGATTTAGTGTAATTGCAATTTTAACAGATTTTACTTTGCCACTTTACTCACCTCATTTACTCACCTTAACTTGTTGTGATGTCGATAAAGTTTTAGATCCTCTGGAATTTCAGCCAGGAGCACTTGAGCTACTTCTAGTGGTCCCTTATAGAAGAACATAAAATTGTATTACATAAAGCATATTTCTTGAGGAAAGGATGATCAGGTATCAACCAGATCAGGCATCAACCAGAATTACTATCGTGTGAAACCCAATAAATGGCAAAACAGTAATCTAGTCAGATATCAGGAAGACACAACTTTCAGGGCAACTCAGTTGCAACAGGAGGGAGTAGGAGAGGAATTCAGTGGGACAGTACAGTGGTACCTCGGGTTACATACGCTTCAGGTTAAATACGCTTCAGGTTACAGACTCCGCTAACCCAGAAATAGTACCTCAGGTTAAGAATTTTGCTTTAGGATGAGAACAGAAATCAGCGGGAGGCCCCATTAGCTAAAGTGGTGCTTCAGGTTAAGAAGTTTCAGGTTCTTAAACGGACCTCCGGAACAAATTAAGTGCGTAACCAGAGGTACCACTGTACAGTGGTGCCCCACAAGACGAATGCCTCGCAAGACGAAAAACTCGCTAGACGAAAGGGTTTTCCGTATTTTGAGTCGTTCCGCAAGACGAATTTCCCTATGGGCTTGCTTCGCAAAACGAAACGTCTTGCGAGTTTGTTTCCTTTTTCTTAAAGCCACTAATAGCCGTGCTTCGCAAGACGAAAAAACCGCAAGACGAAGAGACTCGTGGAACGGATTAATTTCGTCTTGCGAGGCACCACTGTACTCTAAAACAGGAATTGGTAAGAAAATGGTAGCAGCCTTTAGACACCCAGCTTTCTCTGACCCTTGAGAGGGAAATCTGGGAATCAAAGTATTACAGGATGATTGGGCTGCAGTTTTCATGTTTGGGCCTAAGAAGTCACTGGGATTAGTGACAAGGAAATGTCAGACTGATTTCCATTAATAGGTGCATGAGTGTGCATGTGCACATGCCATTTTAATGTTTTGCTTTTGCTGCTAACATGCAGAGAGAAGAAAAGAAGAAGAATCAACAGTATTCTGACAATATATCTGATTTACTGTGTCCCCCACAGAACCTTGAAGCACCATCTGCAGCATTTTGGGATCTGGGAGCACCTGTCTGGTAGCAACAGCCAGTTCAAGCGTTTTCTCTTGCATGTATTCAATAGCTACTTCAATTGGCATCAAAACAAACTGTAATTACAGAGGGACAGGTAGGTTGCAACCAGTGGCGTAGCGTGGGGGGTGCAGGGGGGGCCAGCCGCACCGGGTGCAACATCTGGGGTTAGGGCAAATCCATGGGTTAGGGGGCGCAAATCCACAGGTTAGGGGGCGCAAATTACTTGCCTTGCCCCGGGTGCTGACAACCCACGCTACGCCACTGGTTGCAACTCTTTAACATAGAAACTTCAGTTGGCACAAGGATGATAAGCTGTTTTTATGTGGTCATCTTCTGAGGGTTGTTTTTTAGCCAAAAGTAGATAGCATGGTCTTGCCACTCTCTGCCACTTGATAAAAGACTGGCAAAAAAGTGAGAGGAAGTTAAATGAGCCACTCCCATCAGATAGCATAAATGAAACAGGAGGGGAAGAAGGGTAGGGAAAGCAGAAATGACAATGTTAAGAGTGCCCCGTCCCGCATGCTGTAGCTCAGTTTTTTGAGATTTAATATTCATTTGGTCTCAACGTGGATGATCCCATTGACTCTTGTATGATTACTGCACATTTTGTTTTAGTTCTATTACTTTGGAAGCAGACATTCCTTTTGAATGACATTGGTTCTAGTTTTGATGGGGAAAGCATGCATTGTAGTCAATATGGTCCCCCTCTTATACTGCTCACTCAGTTTTCCTCGTGGGCGTCCATCCTGAGTTTAAAGTACATAAAGTACATACATAAATCGTCAGAGGTTGAAATTTTTCTCAAAATTGGTCACTCTGTCTTTTATCTCATAGTTATCCAAATAGAGTTCCACAAAGGTAATTTGTATGTAGGCCTGGAAAGACGGGGAAGTGGAAAAATCTTTTATATGTAAGCTTATGTCAATAAAAATTATTTAAGCATGAAGCTGAACCTGCAACTGAGAAACACATTATGCTGCTCACACAACAAACTTGATCTGTTTAGATGGAAGAATGAAGGTGCCCTTCTACAAACAGTCCCTATAAGCAAAGAAGCTTGAAGTGCTGGCTTGCCGCTTGATTTTCCCTATGGCACCCTAGTCATTTGTGCCCCAAACTGAGAGCAAGCAAGGCAACTGTTTCCAGTGGGAGCTTGTCTTTCCAAAGCCAAACCGAACTGCAACTGCCAGGGCTAAATGCTCTAAAGCTGATTTGCACAAGCTCTGCTTATTGGAGGAGTTTGGAGGACTACCTATCTGAGGACAGCAGCCTACACTGCAACCCTGGTTTCTTCTCCCCCCATTATAAAAATCTTGTGTGGTTAAGTGAAGATAAGGAGTTTGAGGCAAACAACAGAAGATAAATGGTTTTGCCAGGAATGACTGGACAATAACCTCTGTCAGCTGGGGCAGTTTATAGAAGGAACCAGGACTTCTTTATTATATACAAGCAGAGAAGAACGAGTGTAGCCAGGACGTGTGCACTGCACTGGGCATCCAAGAGGCTAGCTACTCCGCTGCCTCTGACAAGTGTGATATACATGTAAACCATGAGCTATATGTGGGAACTAAGACATGTACCCAGTCCATACATGCAACAGATGCAACAGACACTGGCACACATGTCTGTGACCTATTGTCTCATTTTCTTGTCATTTGAACTATGCTGCATATGCCTTTCACATATGTATAAGTGTGTTGCAATTGTGTTTATAGTATGCTTTTGTCACACACATTACAAACATGATAGTGTGATGGATTATATTTCACCCATGCTCCTTTGAAATCTTGCATCTATGCATAAGAAATTCAAATAATTTTGCCTTTGGTTGATAAAATCTTTTGCAAGTTTTTCAGGGGGAAATTGTTGCAGTGAAACATTGTTGAGCTTTGTGGAAAATGTCTATTTCCCTAAGAACTTGCCAACACGAACCAAAATTGACCTACTGAATATCCCAGGAGCTTTGGCTGACAACTGATGTGGTAAAATGTGAAAAGCAAGTGATGTTTTTGAAAACATAAAATAAAACAAACATATGTAGCAGTATTAAGGCCAAGTAGTGGAATTCCAACTTGATCAAGGAGGTGGAGAGGAGCCTGTGAACCTGCAGCCTTCTCCTGGCTTTTTAAGCACTATGCAGTCATGGTACCTACACTGTACCTTCATCAGCCACCTCTGAGGATTTCAGTGTCACTATTTTGTTCAAAAAATCTTTGGTGGATCAGAAGAAGAACTTTATTGGATCAATTTCACCACTCCTTTTGCAGAAATATTTGCTATTCAGGAAGACAGATTCATGCACCTTGTTCACCAACACAACCAGCTCCACCAAACTACTCAATATCCATCACGAAGATTCTCCATCAAGCAGTTTCCAAGTGCCCCTGCCTGCCTTTGCGATGGCACTGAGGACTGCAGCGATGTGAGCGCCTGCAGTCGGGGGGGGGGCATTTGAGGCTGGGGTGAAGTTGGTGGCATTCGGGAAGGGCAGCTTCCCTCTCTCACTCCCGCTCCCCTTCGTTGTGGGCAGTGGGCAGGCCCAATCTGCAGCAGCAGGCAGTCTTCCTTCCCTCTGTTTCTCACAGAGCGAGGGCAGGAGGACTGGAAGGGGAAGAAAGGGTGGAAGAGCTGCCACTGCCATGTTGGGTGAGGACCGGACAGAGGCACCACCGGAGGAGAGGCAGGCGCACCTGAAGGGGGTGGAGGGCGGAAGTGACGCCAGCACTGCCATGTTGGACGAGGATAGGGGGCAGTTTCTGTAAGTTCCTTGTGGCTCAAACAGTTTTCTCTGCAGATTTAAGACAGCTATTAGGTTTTAAGGCATCTTAGTTTCTATACTCCTGTGCATGGAAAGCACTAAGATGCAACACACGGACTAAGCTGCATCCTCATGTCTGTGGATGCAGATTCCAAATCACAGCCTGCTAGATTTGTAACCTCATTTTTTAACTTCAGCAGCTCTATTTCCTTCCTGTTCCATGGTATTTTTCTTCCTCATCTTCAACTGCATTTGTATTTGTTGATGCCTCTCCTTCCTTTTCCTTACTCTTAACTAAAAGGGCATTTCAATTTCTCCCCCTCAAAAAGAAAACATAACTTTTCTGTTTCACTGTTGCCTCCTCACTTCAAATACTTTTTACACAGGGTTTCTCTTTGTCGGCAACCATGACAAAACAGGGACGCACAAGAAGTTGTCACACTTCTTCACCAACTCAGTCCTGCAGTGCTGTAGTTGCTGCCACCACCTCTCCACTTATTCCTGCAGCCACAGATGGGAGGGAACCAGGTATGCAGGAAAACAATTACTTTTTAAAAGGTCCCCAAATCAATGCCTCGGCACTTCTCAATGCAAGTTGCACCTTTGGAGTGTAAAGGCGCCATGTATTTTCTCTGAACTTCTCCCAGTCGCCAAAAGAGTGCGCTGGTCACTTACAACACCAACCCTAAACTCCCAGGAGCCCAAATGCCAACCATCTAGGCATGTGGGGGATCCTCAAACCCAGAGGTGGGCAACCACACACACTCCATGGTCCAATTGGGAATAAAAGGTAGGGAGAAAGAATACAAAACAAAAACAAAAAACCTGGGCACTATAAACACAATCGGCCCTAAACTCAACACTCACTGTTCCAGTTTACTCACATAAAATCAGAAAAGCTGGTCAGCTCCGTCATGGCTCCGTGGCTTGTTGGGAGGGGAATGGAGCTGCAAGAAGTAGCTGAGCATTTTAAAGGCTCTTTTCCCACTCATGGGAGGGGAGAGCCTTGGTTCTTTCTCCTCGCCTTCCTCAGTTGTTGTTGTTTAGTTGTTTAGTCGTGTCCGACTCTTCATGACCCCCTGGACCAGAGCACGCCAGGCACTTCTGTCTTCCACTGCCTCCCGCAGCCTCGGTCAAACTCATGCTGGTAGCTTCACAAACACTATCCAACCATCTCGTCCTCTGTCGTCCCCTTCTCCTTGCGCCCTCCATCTTTCCCAACATCAGGGTCTTTTCCAGGGAGTCTTCTCTTCTCATGAGGTGGCCAAAGTATTGGAGCCTCAGCTTCACGATCTGTCCTTCCAGTTAAGTACCCACTTTGCTTATGAATAGGCTTGGCAGGAGATGGTGGGCAGCTCAGCCCCCTCCTTCACCATCTTTGCCAAAACAGAAGAATTGAGGAGGGGTCTTTCAGGAGAGCTTGAGAACAAGAGGGGTATGCCTGGCTGGGGGGTGGGCGGGAGACGCAGAGTTCCCCCTCCACGCTTGCCACGCAGGGACTCTTGTTAAACGGACCTTTGGAAAGCCCTCAAGGGCTGTTTCTGTACAGCTGCTTTGCTGTACAGCCTCTGGGCGCGGAGGCTCCACTCTGCTCTCCTAACTTATACCGATGGACAGAACTCTTCTCTGCCGGTTTTCTGGAACTCTCTTTGCTGCCATGGAGCCTGAGGGCTTCGAGCTTTCTGGACGGGGCGAGGGCGACAATGGGTGCTAGTGCCGCCTGGAGCTCGTTGGAGACGAATTGAGAAGTCGCAGTGGAAGGCTCGCCTTGAACGTCTGTGCAAGTGTATCTATTTTTCTCTTTTTCACATTAAAAATCCATTGTGGAAAAAACAAGGGGACTAGAACTGCAGGTCTGTGTGCAACTGTATTTGTATTTTGTTACTACTTTTTTTTTATATGCCTGTTGTCTTTGTCCATGGAGTTTTCTTGGCAAGGATACTGGAGTGGCTTGCCGGTTCCTCCTCCAGGTGGATCACGTTTGGTCAAAACTCTCCACTATGACCTGTTCATCTTGTGTGCCCTGCTCGGTGTAGTTCATAGCTTCTCTGAGTTCTTCAAGCCCCTTCGCCACGGCAAGGCAGTGATCCATGAAGGCTCCAGTACTTTGGCCACCTCATGAGAAGAGAAGACTCCCTGGAGAAGACACTGATGCTGGGAAAGATGGAGGGCACAAGGAGAAGGGGACGACAGAGGCCGAGATGGTGGGATAGTGTTCTTGAAGCTACCAACATGAGTTTGACCAAACTGCAGGAGGCAGTGGAAGACAGGAGTGCCTGGCGTGCTCTGGTCCAGGGGGTCACGAAGAGTCAGACATGACTAAACGACTAAACAACAACAACTACTTTCTTGGGGGGCCTCGGGAAGCGCAGCGCCTCCTTCGCCCCCCACAGCTGAGGGAAAAGCAAGGCGAATAGAGGCGCCTCAAACTCTTATCAATCCACACACCCGACACCCTCCCGCCGCCCACCTCCCGGGTCTCGCCCAGGCAGCTGGCGGAGGAGGAGAGCCGGTTGGGACGGAGGGAGGGAGACCGGGGCCTGGGCAGCGACGGCACGCGTCGAGTCTGGCGGTCGTGCTGAAGAGACCCACCACGCAGCCCAGCCTCGAGCGAGGGAGCGCCCAGGCCTTCTCTCGCCCCACCCCCTCCGGCCGCCGTTTGCCTCCATGGCTGCTGCTTCCCTATCTCCCCTCACAAACCCGGTTTCCGCTTCAGCACTGCCCACCAAGGGGGGATTGAAAGGAAGAAGGGCCGCCTTTCTCGGCGCTCCCTCGTGGATATGGCGGGGTTGGGAGGGGGAGAAGCAGCCGGGTCTCCCGACAGCCAGAACATGGAAAGGCCTCCCCAAAATTTTTAGTTTGGAATGTATAATTGGCTTTATTGTTTGTATTATGATGTGGCAAGAATTGATTTGATTTGTTATCATTAGAATGTTACTAATGGAGAATTAATTTAAAAAATATTCAATCCATTAAGAAGTTCTTAGTTCATCTTCAGTGAAGGTTTGCTGGATCATAAATCAGCAAATAGTATGTAAATAGAAAAAGAGATGAGCAAGAGGTCTCCTTTCCACTGACATCATCATTCCATCATGTTGTCATAGTGCTGTGACCTCATGTCTCCAGGGGCTCGGGGGCCCTTAGCAACGCTGGTACACAGCGACCTCCACAGAGAGTGAGTGTGTTTTCTTTTTCTCCCCAAAGGCAGTGTGGTATATTTAGTTTTAATTTGGCATTTGTGTTCCCTTTTAATAAGAATAAGAATAAGAATTAGAATTTTTTATTTGTATCCTGCCCTCCCCGGCTGAGGCCGGGCTCACAGCGGCTAACATAAAAAACCCCCAGGAAGGACCTTTTAGGCAGAATTTTGTTCCAAAGCCAGAACCATTCAGCTCTTTCAGGGGCTGGCCAGGGTAAAATGTAGAAATTGGAGACAGAGGCCTGTTCAGAGCTATTTGTGGTGGTGTCATTACAATCCATGGAATTCCTTACTAATTAAACGTCTCCCTGATTTCACAAGAGGAATAACCATGCTCTATATAGCTCATGTCTGGGAAAAGGTGGCATTTTCCCAAGGTCTTACTATGAGGGTGCAGTAAATGAGAATTGGTCCCTAACAGCTTGCTTGGTTCCCTCCCCTGTACGTTTTAGGCTCACGCACCCTTTTTCTCTGGGATGCGGTGCAGGCCGTGATTTGGGCTGACTTCCCAGAGAGCCTCTGTTGTAAATAAAAATTGCCCTTTTCCCTTATGGGGTATCCAAGAGCCCATATAGAGTCCTTACATAGGTTCCCTATTGGTAGGAGAAGATAACAGAGGCCAACCAGAGAATATTGAGAAGCAAGGCAGCTAGTAAGCCTGATCTTTACTGATCTGTTGCAACAGGGTGCTCCCCTCACAAGCAGGAGAGGAGGAGGAACCCAGAACAATGGTGTGCAAGGCCTTATATGGACTCTTGAAATTGCCACCCTGTAGACCAAGACCACCCCCTGGAACATCATACATACATCACAGAAGGGGTGTAACCTAAGACCACCCCTCAGATACATCACACCTACATCACAGAAAAGGCGGTCTAAACAGAATGTTTTTGTCCTTGTTTATCTCCTGTCTGGCAGGTTACTTGATTGGATTGCCTGGGGAGCCTGACCAGTCTTTTGTAATGATAAATACTTAGTTCCTGGGCCAGGTCACAGGCTCATACCCTATTCAAACACAGACATGCCCTTAAGACAGGGTTTGTGAAGGAAAAGACAGTGGGAAGGCTTTTCCAGTTTGACCTTGCAGAGAAAACATTTGCTCAGTTTAGGAATCAAAATGGCTTCAGGTCGGTCTTCCTGTGCTGATCTATGTACGTGCGCCTATCACACCATCACATGAGCGGTGTGAGTTGTTCAACCGCATTCTAAATGACACACAGCATTACCAAACCAATAAACAGAATATCCAGTCAATCCTCAGTACCTATAAAAGAACTTCAGGGATAGGACCAGAAGCATTAGCCTCATCCTTAGGATCAGAAGCTGAGGCTCCCACAGATGAGAGTTGTTGTTTTCAACACAACAAAAGGGATGGCGTTTCACTCCTGCATCTGCTGGAGAACCGCCCCCCCCCCTTTCCCAACTAACTGAAAGTACAACCTGGGAATATACACAGAAGCCCAAATGATTATTTGGAGGCGGAACAGGTACTGCTCGCAGCTGATGGGGTGCGGCTCTTCCCATGCGTCGGCTTCTTGAGAGCGGATCGGTGTCCTGAAGCGACTGTCTGTTGTCCATGCCTTCCCCTTTCTCCGGGGGGGGGGGGGGGGAGAGAAGCCAGGGAGTGAAGGAGGTGAGGACAGGTGACCCCCCCCCCCAGGCCCAAAGTCACCCCAGGCCTCAAAACCAAATTTCCCCTTTCTCTCGTCTACAACAGCTTTTCTCTGCTCTTCTCTGCTTTCTCACAAGATGCTGCTGCATAAGCAAAAGGTTATTTTTTATCAGTACAAGAAGGCTTCAAAAAGCTAATGAATAGGCTCTGTCAATGCCAGGAATAAACAGGCCTGGGAACTGAGTCTTATCTCATCCAGTTGCAACACATATTGGACCCGCTGAACGCAAGGCTTCTTCAACCCCCTTGGCTTCTCATCCCCCTTTCCTGGGAAGGGCACCAAGAGTCCCAAGAGTCCCAGGACAGGAGCTTTCTGTTCATGCTCAGGGAAACTCATGAGGCAGGACTCCTGAGGAGGGGGAGAAGGGGGAGGGAACTGGAGGGGAAGATATGCTCTGTGCAAATGGCTGTGAACTTGTGCTTGTTTGTGAAGTTATCACACTAGCTCCTTCTACCAACCCCGGATGGCAGAAATAAAGCTTTTTCTCTGAAATTATCCCTTGAGTGCCTGTTTGACTCCCCTTTCCCTCTCCCGGGTGCAATGCTCTTCCCATCCGAGGGCAAAGGCTGAAAAGGCCACAGGAGTTGTGGCGTCCTCAGGCACAGAGGTTTTCCAGGTAGCTAGTCCCAGGGTCCACTTCTGCAGGCAGCGCGCCTCCACCCGCACACAAGAGAAGCCGCCTGCAGGAGTCGACTCCTGCAAAGTGGCACAGCAATGGGAGATCCTTCCAGCAAAGGTTTCAGGGCAGACCTTCAGCCAGACCTAGTCTGTCCTGGGATCCACCCATAAGGAGAAAACGAAAACAAAACTGTTCACACAAAAGGCAGGCCTTACATCCAGGCTTTTACTGACCGTACATTAAAAGACCTTTTCACAAGAGATATTGAAGTTAATAAAACACAACACCCAGAATTAGGAAGAGATAACCAGGCTGGAATAGTAGATCATGTCAGATCATTTTCCTCCACAAATTTTACAATATTCTTCCGCGGTATCCACTTCCTCCCCCCTTGGATCTACATGACCTTGCTATTTCAAGGTCTGTCAAATATTTGGTCATCCTTCTCACTCTGAGTAAAAAGACTTCCTCATTTCAATGTTTACAAATAAAAATACAATACCAAGTACTTTGAATCATTCCCAGATTCTGTCAATATCCAGGATAATATTTCCCAATTGCTAAATTTCCAGCAATCAAAACTGGAATATCATATTCCAGTCAATGACATTTTCTTATCCAGAGATTCTATTTATTTTTAAAAAATAATTTTTTATTGATTTTTCCATGGATTCTACTTCTAACACTATATCTTTAACAAGTTTTCATATTTCGACCCTCCTCCCCTGGACTTCCCTCGTACTCATATTTTGTTTTATTTCCCTATTGTTCACCTTGCGTATTTGATGTTTCCCCAAAATTTCCTCAATACATATAGTTCTTATTTTTTGTTGTAGACAGTTGTGATTGTCCACTCAAACCCTGCCAATGAGTCCATTTCTTTATGTTGCCTCTTCATATACGTTGTAAATGGTTCCCATTCTCTTTTAAAGTCTTTGTTGTCCTTTTCATGTAATTTTCCTGTTAGTTTTGCCGGTTCTGCATATTCCATAAGTTTCCCTTGCCATTGTTCTTTCGTTGGTATTTCTTCTGTCTTCCAAGTTTGTGCTAATAAAATTCTTGCCGCTGTTGTTGCATACATAAATAATTTCCAATTTTCTTTTTTTACATCTTGGTCTAAAATTCCTAGAAGGAATGCTTCTGGTTTCTTAACAAAAGTCTTTTTAAACATTTTTTTCAATTCATTATATATCATTTCCCAATAATTCCTAATCTTTTTGCATCTTGCAGGATGGCTTTTTTTCTAAAAAGAAAAAAGAAAAACAAGATCTACCCCTCATACGAGGATGAGGCCCCTGCCCTACTGCCGCCATTGGCGAAGCCTTCAACATCAGCCACAGAGGGCAGGAGGAAAAATCAAGTTGCACCCAAAAACAAGATCTACCCCTCATATGAGGACGAGGCCCCTGTCCTACTGCCAGCATTGGCAAAGCCTACACCATCAGCGGCAGAGGCCAGGGCGGCAGAGGCCAGACCCCTAGTCTTGCCAGGGCTGGTGAAGCCCCAGACCAGCAAGCAAGACCCAAGCCAGCAGCGGCCCTCAAAAAAGAAGAGCCTTGAGGACTCTGGGCCAGCGTTCCCAGGTGAGTAGGCAGAACCAGATCCCTTTTGGGTTCCCCTTGGCCTTAGACTTGGTGTTTACCTCTACGGATGTTGGTGATCTGACACTAACTAAAAGCGAAACCAAAGAAGTGCCATGGTCGGATCACTTCCTGGTGCAACTGGACTTCTCCGCGACCCTTCCCCTCTGCAGGGAGGTGGGACCGATTCGGATGGTCCTCCCCCGCCACTTAATGGATCCAACTGGTTTCCAGAGAGTGGTAGGGGATGCTTTATCCCAAGTTGATGGCCTTTCAGCTGATTCCCTGGTGGCACGCTGGAATGCGGAGTTAACCAGGGCTATTGACTGTCTGGCTCCGAAGCGCCCTCTCCGATTGCATGGAGCCCGGACAGCCCCGTGGTTTTCCACGGATCTGAGGGCAATGAAACAATCGTTGAGACGGCTAGAGCGCTGGTGGCGGAAAACTCACTCTGAATCAGACCGGACACGGGCTAGAGCTCAACGTCGAGCCTACCAAGTGGCAATGGCAACGGCGAAGAGGGCCTTCTTCGCCGCCTCCATTGCATCTGCAGAAAACAGCAGCAGGAGACTTTTTCAGGTGGTTCGCAATCTATCGGAACCACCTGCACCACCGGGGCCTGGTAGGGATCCCAAGATCTCCTGCAATGCTTTTGCAAAGTTTTATGCAGATAAAGTCACTCAGATTCAGAAGGAGGTAGACTCCACCGTGGGAGCAGGGCTGGGGCAGGAGAGTGCTAGAGTTCTGTCTGGTCCTGTTACATGGGATCAATTCCAATCTGTTACCTCCGAGGATGTGGACAGGCTGCTTGGACAAGTGAAACCGACCACCTGTCTCCTTGATCCTTGCCCATCCTGGCTGATAAAAGCGAGCCAGGAAGGGCTGGCCAATGGGCTCTGCGGGGTGGTGAATGCTTCTCTCTGTGAGGGAGCCTTCCCAGACCCGCAGAAAAAGGCGGTCATTAAACCACTTCTTAAAAAAACATCTTTAGACCCAGCCAGTTTGGCCAACTATCGCCCTGTCTCAAATTTACCATTCTTGGGCAAGGTGATTGAGCGGGTGGTTGCCGAACAACTCCAAGCACGCCTGGAGGATGCAGACCATTTGGATCCCTTCGAATGGGATTCAGGCCTCACCATGGGACTACAACTGCCTTGGTCGCGCTGGTTGATGATCTCCGGCGGGCTAGGGACAAAGGTGAGAGCTGTTTCCTAGTTCTGCTGGATCTGTCAGCGGCCTTTGACACCATCGACCATAACATCCTTCTGGACCGTCTAGAGGGGCTGGGAGCTGGGGCCACTGTTATACGGTGGTTCCGCTCCTTTCTCCTGGGCCGTGTTCAGAAAGTGGTGTTGGGGAATGATTGTTCAGATCCCTGGGCTCTCACTTGTGGGGTGCCTCAGGGTTCCATCCTCTCCCCCGTGCTTTTTAATATCTATATGAAGCCGCTGGGAGAGATCATCAGGGGGTTTGGGCTGGGTGTTCATCAGTATGCAGATGACACCCAGCTCTACCTCTCCTTTAAATCAGAACCAGTGAAGGCGGTGAAGGTCCTGTGTGAGTGCCTGGAGGCGGTTGGAGGATGGATGGTGGCTAACAGATTGAGGTTGAATCCTGACAAGACAGAAGTACTTTTTTTGTGGGACAGGGGGCGGGCAGATGTGGGGGATTCCCTGGTCCTGAATGGGGTAACTGTGCCCCTGAAGGACCAGGTGCGCAGCCTGGGAGTCATTTTGGACTCACAGCTGTCCATGGAGGTGCAGGTTAATTCTGTATCCAGGGCAGCTGTCTACCAACTCCACCTCGTACGCAGGCTGAGACCCTCCCTGCCCACGGACTGTCTCACTAGAGTGGTGCATGCTCTAGTTATCTCCTGCTTGGACTACTGCAACGCGCTCTACGTGAGGCTACCTTTAAAGGTGACCTGGAAACTGCAATTAATCCAGAATGCAGCAGGTAGACTGGTGACTGGGAGCGGCCGCCGGGACCACATAACACTGGTTCTGAGAGATCTGCATTGGCTCCCAGTACGTTTCCGGGCACAATTCAAAGTGTTAAAGCCCTAAACGGCCTCAGACCAGTATACCTGAAGGAGTCTCTCCACCCCCATCGTTCAGCCTGGACACTGAGATCCAGCGCCGAGGGCCTTCTGGTGGTTATTGGTGTTATTGGTGGCTGCGGCAAGGGGTGGTGTTGACTGGCTGTCGCTGCGGAAATTGGGAAGGCGATTGGCGGTTTCTGCCGGCGAGGGACAGACAATAGGTGGGTTTTGCGACGTGTGTGAGTGGCAGCATAGGTCCAGCGGGTGAGCAATTTTTGGA
Organism: Podarcis muralis; assembly: GCF_964188315.1. Classification (NCBI taxonomy): domain Eukaryota; kingdom Metazoa; phylum Chordata; class Lepidosauria; order Squamata; family Lacertidae; genus Podarcis; species Podarcis muralis. Next base: position 3,068,115 of record NC_135661.1, read on the forward strand.
ATCCCCTCCCCCAAATAGCTGAACAACTGTGGGTAATCCTCCCCCCCAAAAAAGCTCAGCAACTCTGGGCAATCCTTCCCCCCATTTTCTTAATTTGGAGTCCCCCAAAATAGGGGGTGTCTTATACACGAAAAAATACGGTATATCCTGCCTTTCTCCTGTCATACGCCTCCAGGAGGTGTGCAACCATTTCCCCCGTGGTCACCATCCAGGCACTGAGCAGACCTCCTGAGCTCCGTCAAGGTCCTTGCACCACCTGCCTTCAGACTATGCCCTAGGGCAGGGTCTCTGGCTTCATCCACCGAAGGGTTGTAGACTCGGGTGTATACTGGCTCCACACTTAGGACCAAATGGGGCATTACAGTGGTACCTTGGTTCTCAAACTTAATCCATTCTGAAACCAAAGCGTTCCAAACCAAGGCACGCTTTCCCATAGAAAGTAATGCAAAATGGATTAATCCGTTCCAGACCTTTTTAAAAGAAACCCTAAAACAGCAATTTAACATGAATTTAACTATCTAACAAGAACATTTATGGGTTAGGGTTAATTTTTGGATTGGGTTAGTGTTAGGGAAGGATTAGAATTAGGGTTAGGGTCAGTGTGGCTTTATGTTTCCTTGTGATTTTGATTTAAACTCAATTTTATAAAATCCTTTCTCCTTTCAGAACCAGACTTTGAAGAAGAGCTTTATGAAGGCAGCAACTCTAACAACCAAGGCGCTTGTGCAATCGAATGTGGGATATGTCACCTTCCCCCACAAAGAGGAGCTCACCTTCTGCATCATAGTGAGTATAAAAGAAAAAAAGAGGGGGATCTCCTGGGGTTTCTTTTCAGAGCGTTTTTTTCTTAAAAATAGCTGTTGTAGGTCTAGCTCTGGGTTGCATGTTCTGAGCATCTGGCCCCAAACCATTTCTGGGTGGTCACGTTCTGCTCCAGCTCAAGTTTCCAAACCCTCTTGAAAGGCAGCCCTACACTGTGGCAACCTCAGCAGGATGTCACCAGCACCTAAGTAAAAGCGGCTAGGCTCTCCCAGGAGGAGAGGGCTGTCGATGGCTCCCAGCCATGATTGCTATGTTCAACCTCCACAGAGGAAGGAAGCAATGTTTCTGAATATAGTTGCTGGAAGCCACAGGCGGGGAGAGGGCTCTTGGGCTCATGGTCTGCTCCCTGGTTTCTCACAGACGTCTGGTTGGCCACAGTGAGAGTGCTGAGGATGCTGGACTTGATGGGCCCTTGGCCTGGTCCAGAAGGCTGTTCTTATGCTGTTCTTATGCGGTAGAGCTCTGCCCAGGAGAAAAAGGGATCTTATTCCCAGATCCAGAAAGCCCACTCTTCTCCCCTAGGAGGACCCACTTGCCAATTGCAAAGAAGTTGTCAAGTGGGCTGGATAGAGAGCACACCTCAGGGCTTGGTGTGGTGGTGGCAGGGATGGCGCCTCCAGTTCCCTGACATGCTGTGTGCTTCCCCACCACAGGAGGTTATCAAAGAGGAACCGCTGGCATCGCTCACCATCGTACATCAAGCGATGGAAACCATCATTCTTATGACGTAAGTACGGCCAGACACAGTACATATTTCTTCACCAGGTTTAGGGACTGCTGGGTGCTGATCCTTTCCTCTCCCCTTCTTTCTCTTTTCAGTGCCTTGAGACCACGCATGGACCCCCTGCTCCGGTCTCAGCCACTACAGAAAACCATCAGGAAGGTCTTCCAATTGCCATCATTGCAGGTTACGAAGGTCAAAGCCGGGAGCTCCGTGCCAGCAACACAGAGCCAGGTGACTGGACCTTCTGCTTCTGGAGGAAAATGGGGTTGCCGGGTTAAAGGATTTGAGGGCAAAGAGTCTGAGCCGTGTAAGCTGCAAAGAATGCTGCCCGAGACACTTGACCCATCACAATGATGTAACAGCCAGAGACTTGGGGTGTATATTTTTGATTTTAATCATGTTTCTATATTTATTGCATTTCACCTTTGGCTAGAATGCACCCACGAATGATTCCTGCATGCCTGCATTTTGTGACTCTCATGCCTCCCTCCTATGCAGCATTTAATTTTATTTGTTTGCTAGTTTGTTTATATGCTGCCCATCTGACTGGGTTACTCCAGCCACTCTGGGCGGCTTCCAACAAATTAAAACACAGCCAGACATCAAATATTTAAAACTTCCCTATGCAGGGCTGCCTTCAGATGTCTTCAGACGGAAGTATAATGATGTATCTCTCTGACATCTGACAGGAGGGTGTTCCACAGGGTGGGCCCCACCACCAAGAAGGCCCTCTGCCTTGGAACACCCCAAGGAAGTTGAGCCCAGTGTGGAGTCCTGTATCTTTATATCGCATGACCTGTAACCTTACATACATAAAGAAACGTTTGCTGTTTATGACTCTTTGTGTGCCTTGCTTGAACCCCTGCATAAGCTTTGTTACGAATTTGGACTAGAAGGCTCCAGAGCATGTGGGATTTCCATGGGGGTCTTCAGCTTCTAAGTGCTTTTGCTTCTCTCCTTCCAGGACTGTTATCAAGAGACCATCTACATCTGGCTCAACATGCTCACCAGCTTGCTGTCGGAGGCCCCCTCTCTGGAGACGCTGCAGGAGATATTAGTGGTAAGGGAGCCCCCAAGGTGTCAGAGCAGGGGGAAGCAGCAGCTCCCATGCCGGAGGACAGACCCTCTTGAAATGATTGCACGGGGGGCATCTGTGGCCAACTCGCTGGTTGTGGGTGCTGATGGTCAAGTGGGCCTCTGTTCTGCTAGCAATGCTTGTGCAAGGCACACAAGATATGTCCTCTGCTGATGGCGTATGGGGAAGGGCCGTGGCTCGGGGCAGAGCATCTGTCTTGCATGCCCAAGGTCCCCGGTTCAGTCCCCAGCATCTCCAGGTGGGGCTGGGAAAAGGCTCTCTGCCTGAAAGGCCAAAGGGCCAACTGCCAGTCCTCAGTACCTGTGGATCAATGGCTGGGCTTGGTCTAAGGATGCTTCCTGCATTCCATTGCTATGGCTGTGGTGAGGTGTATGTTGCATTGTTGTAATTATCACACACACAAACACACAAATGACAGATTGCAGGGCGGTTCACAACATAAAAATACAAAATCAGAACAGAAAATGCACAATAAAACAAAAGCAACCCAAGAGCCAATTAATATCTAATTCTACTAATGCTTTTTTTTTTAATGGCTTCTTTTTTCTGTGTCTTTAGTTGTTCTTGTTTTGTTTGTAAGCTGCCTCGAGTCCCTGTCTGGGAAAAAGGTGGGGTATTAGTATTATTATTAATAATAATAATAAACAAATTGCAGCAAACTTTCTCCTTTACAAAACAACCCCTTTTTGCAATTTGTCCCCTCTATGAAGCTTTGTGAATTTGCAAACCTGGATTAAGGGTTGTCCTTCCATGTGATGACGATGATTTCTCTCTCGCAGCACACAAATGGCTGGATTGACTCCACAAAAATCAGTGAGAGGCAAAGAGCAGTCAAGACCACCAACGCACTCATGAAATATGTCTCCGAGCATTTGGACTTTGATGTGAGTGACCAAGGCTTAACGCTGCAATTTCAAATCGTATTGCGTTGGAAAGTTCAGGTGTGAACTAGATGAAAGCTGTATGGCATGGCCATCCCAGGGGAAGGTGCCAGCCAGTGCTATTTTTCTAGAAAAAGAGGTGCCAGGACTCACCATGAAGTCACCTCCCCACCTGAGAGGTGCCAGTGTTAGCTATTTGCAGTATAGTAGCACTGCAGAGAGCTTGCTGGGGAGACCATGCATTAAAATGGGACTCAAAAATAACTTAAACAAGGTTTTAATAACAAAAACAAAAACTCCTTATACACTAAATACACCAACAACAAACCAGACCCAACCACCAACCCATCCCCCAGGGTAATGGGAGAGCTAGGTGCTGCTCCTTATATACTACACCCAAATGCTGACACACCTTAATCAAAACAACTCAGCACCTGCTATGTTTCACAGCTGTAAAGCTGGGTCTCGTTATTTTGCTCTGGCCCCTTAAAGACATACACAACTGGTGGAACAATGATGAACCTTTACATTTAAAGAAACCATTCAACATTTCCCCTGCGGTTCATCATTGTGGAACAAAAACATAAAGCATATTTTGTACATGTCTTTCATGTGTAACCTTTGGAAGTGCTTTAGTAAAAATGTCTGCAATTTGATTGTCACCTGGAACATATTCAAATACAATCATTTCGTCAGCAATTAGTTTCTTTACAAACTGTAAACGTAACCTTAAGACTCTAGTGCGCTGCGTATTGGTCTCTGAAAACAGGATAGCGAGTCCGCTCTGGGAATCAAGGTAAACTCTTACTGGTAGTGTTACTTGCATCTGTAGGTCTGCAAATACTTGCAGATACCATTCCACATCACGAGTGGCCTGAATGCATCCACGTAATTCACTCTCTGTTGTGGAGAGACAAATAATGGTTTGTGTCTGGGACTTCCATTCAAATGGACAACCTTTATAACAAAACACCATACCAGACACACCCCTGCAATTATTTTGATCCACCTAGAATCATAGAATCATAGAGTTGGAATAGACCACAAGGGCCATCGAGTCCAACCCCCGGCCAAGCAGGAAACACCATCAGAGCACTCCTGACATATGGTTGTCAAGCCTCTGCTTAAAGACCTCCAAAGAAGGAGACTCCACCACACTCCTTGGCAGCAAATTCCACTGTCGAACAGCTCTTACTGTCAGGAAGTTCTTCCTAATGTTTAGGTGGAATCTTCTTTCTTGTAGTTTGGATCCATTGCTCCGTGTCCGCTTCTCTGGAGCAGCAGAAAACAACCTTTTTCCCTCCTCTATGTGACATCCTTTTATATATTTGAACATGGCTATCATATCACCCCTTAACCTCCTCTTCTCCAGGCTAAACATGCCCAGCTCCCTTCGCCGATCCTCATAAGGCATCGTTTCCAGGCCTTTGACCATTTTGGTTGCCCTCCTCTGGACACGTTCCAGTTTGTCAGTGTCCTTCTTGAACTGTGGTGCCCAGAACTGGACACAGTACTCCAGGTGAGGTCTGACCAGAGCAGAATACAGTGGCACTATTACTTCCCTTGATCTAGATGCTATACTCCTATTGATGCAGCCCAGAATTGCATTGGCTTTTTTAGCTGCCGCGTCACACTGTTGGCTCATGTCAAGTTTGTGGTCAACCAAGACTCCTAGATCCTTTTCACATGTACAGCTCTCAAGCCAGGTGTCCCCCATCTTGTATTTGTGCCTCTCATTTTTTTTGCCCAAATGCAATACTTTACATTTCTCCCTGTTAAAGTTCATCTTGTTTGTTTTGGCCCAGTTCTCTAATCTGTCAAGGTCGTTTTGAAGTGTGATCCTGTCCTCTGGGGTGTTAGCCACCCCTCCCAGTTTGGTGTCATCTGCAAATTTGATCAGGATGCCCTTGAGTCCATCATCCAAGTCATTGATAAAGATGTTGAATAAGACCGGGCCCAAGACAGAACCCTGTGGCACCCCACTAGTCACTCTTCTCCAGGATGAAGAGGAACCATTGATGAGCACCCTTTGGGTTCGTTCGGTCAGTCAGCCAGTTACAAATCCACTGAGTGGTAGCATAGTCAAGACCGCAATTTACCAGCTTCTTTACAAGGATATCATGGGGCACCTTGTCAAATGCCTTGCTGAAATCAAGGCAGGCTGCTCTGCTGCCGCTGCCCCTTCTGGCTGTCAAAGCCTCGACAACCTGCGCTGCAGCCTCTGCTTCTTCTGGCTGTCAAAGCCTTGATGACCTGTGCTGCTGCCTCTGCCTCGTCTGGCTGTCAAAGACTCAACGACCTGCGCTGCTGCCTCTTCCTTTTCTGGCTGTCAAAGCATCCCCATAAGATGCAGCAGCGCAGGTTGTCGAGGCTTTGACAGCCAGAAGGAGCAGCGGCAGCAGCGCAGGTCATCGAGGCTTTCACAGCCAGAAGAGGCAGAGGCTGCAGCGCAGGTCATCGAGGCTTTGACAGCCAGAAGGGGCAGAGACATCAGCGCAGGTCGTCGAGGCTTTGACAGCCAGAAGAAGCAGAGGCTGCAGCGCAGGTCATCGAGGCTTTCACAGCCAGAAGAAGCAGAGGCTGCAGCGCAGGTCATCGAGGCTTTCACAGCCAGAAGGGGCAGAGACATCAGCGCAGGTCGTCGAGGCTTTCACAGCCAGAAGAAGCAGAGGCTGCAGCGCAGGTCATCGAGGCTTTCACAGCCAGAAGAGGCAGAGGCTGCAGCGCAGGTCATCGAGGCTTTCACAGCCAGAAGGGGCAGAGACATCAGCGCAGGCCGTCGAGGCTTTGACAGCCAGAAGAAGCAGAGGCTGCAGCGCAGGTCGTCGAGGCTTTGACAGCCAGAAAAGGAAGAGGCAGCAGTGCAGGTTGGCCCCCAAAGCAGCTCACTTCAGTTCAATGGTCTCCAGCAAGAAGCACCCAGCCACGCATGACCCCTCCTGCCCCTTCTCATCCCAATCTGGCCGCAGCAGAAGCTAGGCAGGTGCTTCCATTTGGAACTATGGAGTTCTCCGCTGGTTTCTGGTGGGCCTGGACCCCGCATTCCAACCTCTAGGGCTGGGCATGGCCCTCCTAATCTAATTCGCCTCTGCTCTCACAGTCAGGTACATTTTGGTGGGAAAGGGAAGGAAGGAGTATGAGCTGGTTGGAATCATGCTGAACCAAACACATCCTAAGCTGGGTCTGAACTGCAGGAGGGTTTGGACTTGGCTCATAAAGAGCATGAAATGAGGCTTGAAACTGGAGAAATCTCTTCAGTTCAAAGACTTAGTGGCGTCAATAAATAAATGAAAAAAGCTTATTTGGACGAGCAAAGGATTATTATTATTATTATTATTATTATTATTATTATTATTATTATGTCTCCCCACCCTGATACATAGCGGAACAAAGAGAAAAAAGATATATAATAAACCAGCAGACACACAAAAATCAATATTTAAAGCAGGCAAAAATAAATACATGTGAACTTATACCAGCTTTAAGGTGTTTCCAATAGTACATTGTTGTTGTTTAGTCGTTTAGTCGTGTCCGACTCTTCGTGACCCCATGGACCAGAGCACGCCAGGCACTTCTGTCCTCCACTGCCTCCCGCAGTTTGGTCAAACTCATGCTGGTAGCTTAAAGAACACCATCCAACCATCTCATCCTCTGTCGTCCCCTTCTCCTTGTGCCCTCCATCTTTCCCAACATCAGGGTCTTTTCCAGGGAGTCTTCTCTTCTCATCAGGTGGCCAAAGTATTGGAGCCTCAGCTTCAGGATCTGTCCTTCCAGTGAGCACTCATGGCTGATTTCCTTCAGAATGGAGAGGTTTGATCTTCTTGCAGTCCATGGGACTCTCAAGAGTCTCCTCCAGCACCATAATTCAAAAGCATCAATTCTTCGGCGATCAGCCTTCTTTATGGTCCAGCTCTCACTTCCATACATCACTACTGGGAAAACCATGGCTTTTACTATACGGACCTTTGTTGGCAAGGTGATGTCTCTGCTTTTTAAGATGTTGTCGAGGTTTGCCATCGCCTTTCTCCCAAGGAGCAGGCGTCTTTTAATTTCGTGACTGCTGTCACCATCTGCAGTGATCATGGAGCCCAAGAAAGTAAAATCTCTCATTGCCTCCATTTCTTCCCCTTCTATTTGCCAGGAGGTGATGGGTCCAGTGGCCATGATCTTCGGTTTTTTGATGTTGAGCTTCAGACCATATTTTGCGCTCTCCTCTTTCACCCTCATTAAAAGGTTCTTTAATTCTTCCTCACTTTCTGCCATCAAGGTTGTGTCATCTGCATATCTGAGGTTGTTGATATTTCTTCCAGCAATCTTAATTCCGTCTTGGGATTCATCCAGCCCAGCCTTTCGCATGATGAATTCTGCATATAAGTTAAATAAGCAGGGAGACAATATACAGCCTTGTCGTACTCCTTTCCCAATTTTGAACCAATCAGTTGTTCCATATCCAGTTCTGACTGTAGCTTCTTGTCCCACATAGAGATTTCTCAGGAGACAGATGAGGTGGTCAGGCACTCCCATTTCTTTAAGAACTTGCCATAGTTTGCTGTGGTCGACACAGTCAAAGGCTTTTGCATAGTCAATGAAGCAGAAGTAGATGTCTTTCTGGAACTCTCTAGCTTTCTCCATAAACCAGCGCATGTTTGCAATTTGGTCTCTGGTTCCTCTGCCCCTTCAAAATCCAGCTTGGACTTCTGGGAGTTCTCCGTCCACATATTGCTTAAGCCTGCCTTGTAGAATTTTAAGCATAACCTTGCTAGCATGTGAAATGAGTGCAATTGTGCGGTAGTTGGAGCATTCTTTGGCATTGCCCTTCTTTGGGATTGGGATGTAGACTGATCTTTTCCAATCCTCTGGCCACTGCTGAGTTTTCCAAACTTGCTGGCATATTGAGTGTAGCACCTTAACAGCACTATCTTTTAAAATTTTAAATAGTTCAGCTGGAATACCATCGCTTCCACTGGCCTTGTTATTTGCAGTGCTTTCTAAGGCCCATTTGACTTCACTCTCCAGGATGTCTGGCTCAAGGTCAGCAACCACACTACCTGGGGTGTACGAGACATCCATATCTTTCTGGTATAATTCCTCTGTGTATTCTTGCCACCTCTTCTTGATGTCTTCTGCTAGGTCCTTACCACTTTTGTCCTTTATTATGGTAATCTTTGTACGAAATGCTCCTTTCATATTTCCGATTTTCTTGAACAGATTTCTGGTTCTTCCCATTCTGTTGTTTTCCTCTATTTCTTTGCATTGCTCGTTTAAGAAGGCCTTCTTGTCTCTCCTTGCTATTCTTTGGAAATCTGCATTCAATTTCCTGTATCTTTCACTATCTCCCTCGCATTTTGCTTGCCTTCTCTCCCCCGCTATTTGTAAGGCCTCGTTGGACAGCCACTTTGCTTTCTTGCATTTCTTTTTCATTGGGATGGTTTTAGTTGCTGCCTCCTGTACAATGTTACGAGCCTCCATCCATAGTTCTTCAGGCACTCTGTCCACCAAATCTAAATCCTTAAACCTGTTCCTCACTTCCACTGTGTATTCATAAGGGATTTGGTTTAGATTGTATCTTACTGGCCCAGTGGTTTTTCCTACTTTCTTCAGTTTAAGCTTGAATTTTGCTATAAGAAGCTGATGATCTGAGCCATAGTCAGCTCCAGGTCTTGTTTTTACTGACTGTATAGAGCTTCTCCATCTTTGGCTGCAGAGAATATAATCAATCTGATTTCGATGTTGCCCATCTGGTGATGTCCATGTGTAGAGTCGTCTCTTGTGTTGTTGGAAAAGCGTGTTTGTGATGACCAGCTTGTTCTCTTGACAGAACTCTATTAGCCTTTGCCCTGCTTCGTTTTGATCTCCAAGGCCAAACTTGCCAGTTGTTCCTTTTATCTCTTGATTCTCTACTTTAGCATTCCAATCCCCTATAATGAGAAGAACATCCTTCTTTGGTGTCACTTCTATAAGGTCTTGTAAGTCTTCATAGAATTGGTCAATTTCAGTTTCTTCAGCACCAGTAGTTGGTGCATAAACTTGGATTACTGTGATGTTAAAAGGTCTGCCCTGGATTCGTATTGAGATCATTCTATCATTTTTGAGATTGCATCCCAGTACAGCTTTCGCCACTCTTTTGTTGACTATGAGGGCCACTCCATTTCTTTTACGGGTTTCTTGCCCACAGTAGTAGATATGATAGTCATCCGAACTGAATTCGCCCATTCCCATCCATTTTAGCTCACTGATGCCCAGGATGTCAATATTTATTCTTGCCATCTCATTTTTGACCACATCCAACTTACCCAGGTTCATGGTTCTTATATTCCAGGTTCCTATGCAATATTTTTCTTTACAGCATTGGACTTTCCTTTCGCTTCCATGCATATCCACAACTGAGCGTCCTTTCGGCTTTGGCCCAGCCACTTCATCAGCTCTGGATCTACTTGTACTTGTCCTCCGCTCTACCCCAGTAGCATGTTGGACACCTTCCGACCTGAGGGGCTCATCTTCCAGCGTCATAACTTTTATATGCCTGTTGTCTTTGTCCATGGAGTTTTCTTGGCAGGGATACTGGAGTGGCTTGCCGGTTCCTCCTCCAGGTGGATCACGTTTGGTCAAAACTCTCCACTATGACCTGTTCATCTTGGGTGCCCTGCTCGGCATAGTTCATAGCTTCTCTGAGTTCTTCAAGCCCCTTCGCCACGGCAAGGCAGTGATCCATGAAGGGGCAATAGTACATATAAAAATGTAATTTTAATAAAAATCCTAGCCTTCCAAAGGTGAAGACTTGTCCATCCATTAACGGAATACCTGTATGATTGCTGCCTTCAGTAACTTGCGCGCTAGGTCATGGAAGTGTCAGAGTCGGACATTCCCTAAGTTGGAGCAAAGCCACTGTAAGTGCATCTTTTATTATGTATACATTCATCTTCTATCAAAAAAATATTGTCCATATATATTAGACATGATAGCAGTGAATGCAGCTGAAGTTGTACAATTAAATAAAAAATGTGTAAATGCTAAAGAACATTTGACAGTTAAATTGCGAGGAATAAAGAAACCACTAGAAACATTAGAACAGGCATTCCCTGTTTCCAGTTCCTACCTCCAAGTAAAACACCATGCCAATGGCTCTCTTCTTATTGTTCGGACAGCACATATATTCCCGTGCCAATCGGGCAATCCTCTTGTACTGTTCTGTTGAGGAGGTGAACAAGGTCCTGAAACATAAGAGTAAGAGACAAAGGATTCACAAGCCTGAAGCTGGCAGGAAGAACCGCTCAGCGTTCCTGCACAACAACAACCACCACCAGGTTACTTGAACGCTGAGCAGAGCCTCCCGCCTGCATTCGCGCCATAAGACGCACACACATTTCCCCTTACTTTTTAGGAGGGGAAAATTGCGTCTTATAGAGTGAACAATATGGTACATTTTCTGAAATAAATAAGAAGTTTATCCCCATTTCCCCAGAAAGCAGGCCTTGTTCTTCATGCCTCACCTGCCAGTCCTTTTCACCTTCTTACCTTGCCAGAAGACGAATGCCTTTGAAAAAGCTTTCTGGACTTGACAGCATATCCCAGCAGCTTTGCAACCCCAAAGCCTCAAAATCATCAAGGTATTCAACATGCCCAGTCAGTTGTTTCAGGGCCTGCACAGCGATCCTGAGTCAAGTGAAGGAATTAAGAAGATTATATTTTTAAAATTTGTATACTGCCCTTCACCCGTAGATCTCCGGGCAGTTCACAGCAAAAAAAATGCAAGTTAAAAAGCACAAAATAGAGAATAAAAACAAGAACCAAAGCAAACCAATAACTCCTCTCCCTCCAACAAACACAGTTGAAAGGGCATAGGAGGTTAATCAGCCAATGGCCTGACTGAAGAGGACCATTTTTGCCTGGCATCTAAAGGCACCAGGCAAGCCCCTCTGGGGAGAGCAACCCACTAATGGGGAGCCACATCGGGCTTCCGATGATGAGCACAAGGTCTGGGTAGGTTCATCTGGGGAGTTTTAGGTCCTTGACATCTTGCAGTCCAACCCCAACCATCACCCCCTGCAGCCTCCCCCATGTTTCCAGCACAAGCGGCAACCTTTTGGCTGTGATGGAGACTTAAGGTTTCATGACACGTGAGTCCCACCACACCCAAATCAGCCCATCGTGCGGGAGAGTCTCCAACATCCTCCCCCATCCTAGTGTCCTTCAGATGTTTTGGGCTACAATAACTCCCATCTTCAGCCCAGTTGTGCTGGCTGGGGCTGGTGGGAGTTGTGGTCCAAAGCGACTGAAGAGCACAGGGGTTGGGGAAGCCTGGGTCTCCTAGCTATCTAACCTAAGCAGAACCTCCATGTCCAAATGAAGCCTATCTCTTGGGGGAGGGCTGAGCCATCACTGCTATGGGTCAGAGAGAGAAGGGAGCCCCCCCCCCGAAGGCATTAGCAGGTCCCTTACGTCAGCGGATCGAGATGCAAAGAGGGCTCCGGGATTAGACTTGTCGCCCTCAAACCTCTTCTTCTCGCCTCATGGACAAAACAGATCTGAGTGCTAAGTGCAAACAGCAGGTGGTGAAACTTGCTCTTCAGTATACCTGTAGCCTCAGGGAACGACAGGATATGACACAGAGCGTTGGTAGCCTGGAGGGACAAGGACAGAAGAACGGCATTCAGCAGAGGTCATCGTCAGATCAAGATCTCAGACTCAGACGCGACTCAGAGCCCCGGTCAAAACAATCCAGGAGAGAGAAACTGAGTGGTTTCGTACCGCCATTGGCATTTGAGAAGTGCTGCGTCGCCTGGAAGTGACTTCCGCTTTGGGGTCTTCATCCTGCAGCCTTTTCAGGAGGGGTCTCAGCAGCTTGACGCTGGAATACGGATCGGTGACCAACGCCTTCCAGATCGCTGTGGCACTTCTGCAATTTTTCAAAACAGAATTTTTCCTTTTTCCTTTTCTTAAAAAAAGTCAGGCCTTTGATATTTTCTTTATATTGCACATACATTAGCAAAGAAAGAAACCACAACTTGGAGCACAATTTTTTGCAAGTAGGAAATTCAATATAAATAAATATAAATTAAGAAACCCCTTAAATCTAGCCCTCCCCATTTTCACATCACAAAAACTTACTCATCACACTCCATTGAGCAGTCCAACAGGCTGTCTATGACCGGCTGCAGGCGCTTTGGTGGCCAGGCTGACAATAGCCGAAAGCGTCTCTTCCTTAGTGCGGGTGTCGGGGATCCGGTGGAGATGGTTGTAAATCTCCTTCACAACCATAGGCAGCTGGAAGAAGGTAAAAGAAGACCAGGATGAGAAAGTGTGGTGAACCTGTTTCTATTTTGCTTAATGTATGTAGGGTTTGGTGTGAGCGTTGCTCGTGCTGTTCACTTGTGTTCCTTTGGTGGTGAGAGAGGTTGGGGTTGGCCTAGGGTGTGATTGTTTGTTTGTGATTGGCTGTGGTGATCTTTGTTTTCGTGTGAGAGTGGGGTGAGTGGGTGTTTTGGATCAGGTTAGCCATATTGATTTGTATGCTGTTGGTGGATTATTGTCATTGTCTTGTTGGGCTGTGTACGTGATAAAGGGGAGCCATACCAGGGTGAAGGCGTCCTCTTCTATTTGTCCCTGTGTCAGTTTCAGTTTATTGGTTAATTTTTCTAGTAGGGCTGTTTCCCATACTATTTGGTACCATTGGTCCATGCTTACTCCTGACAGGTCTCTCCAGTGTCTGGCTATGGTGTTTCTGGCTGCTGAAAGTAGGTGGGTTATGAGTTCTTTGTGGTGTAAGTGGGCATTGCTGTCTTGGAAGATGTATAGTAGGCCCAATTCTGGGGTGATGTCTAATACTTGCTTAGTTATTTTACATATTTCTCGTATGGCTGTTGTCCAGAATAGTTGGATTTTGGGGCACTCCCACCACATGTGGAGGTATGTGCCTGTGGAGGTGCACCCTCTCCAGCATTTTGGTAAGGTTCCTGGGCGTATTAGCGCTAGTTTTTTTGGTCTTAGGTACCACCTGTAGGTGAGTTTCAGAGTGAGTTCTTTTCGTTGATATGGATTTAAAGGGGGGTATAGACCACATTCTGATCCATTGAGTGGGGTTAATCTCATAGCCTATGTCATTCTCCCATTGTTTTTTGATTGCGTCTAGGGGGTTTGTGGGATTTTGGAGTAGTATTTTGTATACTGCGGATACCATCCCTTTACCGTTTCCCTTTGTTGTTAGGAGGAGGTTTTCAAAGGTTGTCAGGGGCCTAGTTGCTGCTGATTTTACTGTTGGATTGTTTAAGAGGGCATGTAATTGGTGTTGTGTCAACCAGGGCATTTGGATGTCTTCTAGTTTGTCTTGTATTTCTTGAGTTGACAAAGGTTTGTTATTTTTACAGAAGTCTATTAGGCGATATAAGCCTTTGGCTTGCCAGGTTTTTATCTGGAGGTTTTGTGCTGCATGGTGGAATAATGGGTGGTACGGCATGGGAATTAGTGGGGATGGGGTTGGTATTTTCAATTATGTCTCTCTCTAGGTGTACCCATTGTTTTGTCTCATCTTCTAGTATATATGGGATTATATGGAGTATTTGGCTGGCAATGTAATATGCTTCTATGTTGGGGATTCCCCATCCTCCTTCTGAGGTGGGGAGGTGCAGGTATTTGGGGCTTATTTTTGGTTTTTTATGTGAGAAGATAAAAGAGTGTAGTTTTCTCTGCCATCTGTGGAGTTGTGTTGGGGGAATCCAGATTGGGAGGGTTTGGAATTGGTAGGTTAGTTTTGGGAGGGTGATCATTTTGATCATAGCAAAGTTTTATTAATTGACCTCAGTGTTGTCCATATTGTGTTTCCTTTGCACTGAAATGAACAGGGTGGAATAATGTAATTAAAATACTGCCAAAGCAAACAGCGAGATGAAAAACAGGGTGGTTGATTTTTGGAAGCATCCCTGACCACTGGTCCTGCTAGCTAGGGATCATGGGAGTTGTAGGCCAAAAACATCTGGAAGGCCGAGGTTGAGGAAGCCTGGCATAGCCCATTGGCTTGGCAGTGCCTCATGAAACGGGCACCAAATGGGTCAACTTTTCATATTCTTTTTCTGCCCAAGGTGGCACTGCATGGTTCTCTCTCCTCGCCATTTCATCCTCATGAGTTAGTTTACACCAAGAGACTGTGACTGACCCCATGAGTTTCCTGGCTGAGTGGGGATCTGAGCCCTAGGTCTCCCAGCGCCTGGTCAGACTCTCTAGCCACTGCACCACACTGCCTCTTCTCGATCCAGCAAAGGTCAGACATGCAGGGAAGCAGCTCTCCTCACCGCAGTGGCCCATCAGATGCACAGCTAGGGCTACTCCACAATTCTCCTGCAGAATTCATTGGCCTGGCAGGTTGCAGCTTGTAATGTATACAGATCTCACAGTTGTGGCAGTGCCTGAGTAGTTTGGGGTTGGGATCTATCTATCACCTATCTATCTATCTAACGTTTTGTGTAATGTGACCTTTTAGAATACAGTCATACCTCGGTTTACAACCGCTTCTGGTTGCGTTTTTTCAGGTTGCAGACCACCGAAACCCGGAAGTACCACTTTGTGCATGCGCAGAAGTGCTGAATCGCAACCCGCGCATGCGCAAACACGGGTTGCAAATGCTGCGGGTTGCGAACGTGCATCCTGCACAGATCACGTTCGCAACCCAAGCGTCCACTGTAAGTAGAATTTGGCATGCAGTTTAGACCAATGGGCGCTTGGCTTCAAAAGATTTATTCTAATACAATGCATTTCCATATGTTATTTACACTAATATATTCATTTTCTGGACACTTTTAGCTTGCACAATCCTTTTTGTAGACACTGTTTGGCCAGGAAATGGCACTGAAAAAATCAAGGATGTATGAATTTCAAAGGCAGCTTATGTTTCCGTTCTCATATTGTTTCAGGAAGCCTGGATTTGATAGCTTTGGCTTTAAATGTGAACTGCTCTGAATCTCTCCCTCATCTCCTAGAAGGCGTGGGCTGCTAACTGAGAGCTGGCTGCAGTCTTAGCAAGAAACAGTCCAAAAAGCCACACCTACCTTGGCCACTTTGGAGAGGTGGAGTGTGGTGGAGTCTCCGTCTTTGGAGGTCTTTAAGCAGAGGCTTGACAACCATATGTCAGGAGTGCTCTGATGGTGTTTCCTGCTTGGCAGGGGGTTGGACTCGATGGCCCTTGTGGTCTCTTCCCACTCTATGATTCTATGATTCTAGGTCGGTGTAAAAGATGGCGGGCCCAGGGATGAAGACGTCTTCTCGGACCCATTTGACCACGTTGCTTTTCCTGTTCTTATGCCTCATCTCCACCTTCTTAGCTAAACGGGGATATGCAGGCAAAAGAACACAGCATTAGTGCTCCCTGCACAAACCCCCCCAGTTTCCCCACTGCGACCCACAAAAAGATTCTCTCTTTTTTTTAATAAGATATTTATTGGCATTTTCACAAATTTATATAACATAAAAATCAAAAAAAACCAAAAAGACAAAAATACATACAAAAAACCACATGTATAACTTCATTCCCTTATGTTCATGAAACTTACTTTCCCGACCTCCTCATACCTCCCCTTACTGCATTCCAATCTCTAATTAATTCTCTTCAACAAATCCTTCCCCTAATTTCTATTAAAATTTTGACCTTTCTTTTCATATTCACGTAATAATTACAGCTAACAACCACTTAATTTCAAAATCAACATCGTCTTAACATTCAGCAATTTTACAATATTTCTTAAGATAGTCTTTAAATTTCTTCCAATCTTCTTCCGCCGTCTCTTTTCCCTGGTCTCGGATTCTGCCGGTCATCTCTGCCAGTCCCATATAGTCTAGTACATTCATCTGCCATTCTTCCACGGTGGGTAATCCTTCTGTCTTCCAATACTTTGCAATAAGTATTCTTGCTGCTGTTGTAGCATACATAAAAAATGTTCTATCCTTCTTTAACACCAATTGGCCAACCATACCCAGGAGAAATGCCTCTGGTCTCTTCAGGAAGGTATATTTAAATACCTTTTTCATTTCATTATAAATCATCTCCCAGAAGGCCTTAATCCTTGGGCACGTCCACCAAAGGTGAAAGAATGTACCTTCAGTCTCTTTACATTTCCAACACTTATTATCAGACAAGTGGTAAATTTTTGCAAGCTTGACTGGGGTCATGTACCACCTATAAATCATTTTCATAATATTTTCTTTTAAGGCATTACATGCCGTGAATTTTATACCGGTGGTCCACAACCGTTCCCAGTCTTCAAACATGATGTTATAACCAATATCTTGTGCCCACTTAATCATAGCTGATTTAACTGTTTCATCCTGTGTATTCCATTCCAACAGCAAGTTATACATTTTTGACAAGTTCTTAGTTTTGGACTCTAACAATTCTGTCTCCAATTTCGATTTTTCCTATCTGTCTTAAAAACCTCCATTATTTGATAATAGTGAAGCCAGTCTCACACTTTATCTTTCAATTTCTCATAACTCTGCAATTTCAATTTATCCCCCTCTTGTTCCACAATTTCCCAATATTTCGGCCATTTCGACTCCATATTAAGTTTTTCCACGGCCTTCGCCTCCATTGGAGATAACCACCTGGGAGTTTTGTTTTCCCACAAAAAGATTCTCAGTTTCACCTCAAAAATTATAATTCAGAACTGGGGGAAATTCAGAAGGGGGCAACCAAAACTCCGGGACATCCAATGAAACTGAAGTTTCAGGATGGTCGCAGCATTTGGGGGATTTTCCGTTTAGAAAAATGGTGAGGAAGAGGAGACACAATGTACGGCAAGGGGAAAGTGGAGAGAGAGAAAGCTTCCTCTCTCTCCCTCCTAACACGAGAACTCCTGGACCTCCAATGAAACTGAAGTTTCAGGATGCTCCTCCTTCTTGCAGTGCACAGCTCAACTTTGGAACTCCCTGCCACAGGAGGCACTGATAGCCATGGACCAAGGTGGCTTTCAAATTCATGGAAGAGAAGGCTACCCATGGCTATTAGCCAGGATGGCTATGCTCGGCCTCCACGGTCAGAGGCAGCAAAGCACAGGAGGAGAAAGAGCTCTTGAGTTCGAATTCTGCTTGCTGGTTTCCCACAGGCACCTGGTCAACCCCTGGGGGAACAGGATGCTGGACTGGGCTGGGCCACTGGTCTGATCCAGGCGGCTTTTCTTGTCTTCTTCAGCAGTGAATCCCTCCCCTCAGACTGCCCTCTCATTCGTCAGGCCAGGGCTGGCACGAATTCTGGCCCTCCTGAGCTCCCATCACCCCCAGCAGCAGCCAGCCTGGGCAACACTCAGGGATGATGGGAGTTGAAGCAGCCTCTGGAGGGCTGCAGATCTCCCACCCTGCGGCTTGCAAGAAACACCCCCTTTCCCAGCATCCCCCTCACCCATTTTGGCTTTCATTATGCAATGGAGATGGTACAAGGCCTCCGCTGACTGCAGGCCAATTTCCTCCACGTTGTCTGCAAGGTGAAGGGACAAGAGCGCCACCAGCTGTCCCAGAAGGGGGAAATCCTGGGGGTATCTAAGAGGTGGAGAGAGAGATGCACAGTCAGCCCTCGTCCCACAGAGCCCAGCAAGAGAAAACCGCCTGGCATGCTTTCAGGCAGCAAAGGTGGCAGAGGGGCGCAGGCAAGAGACCTGGGCTTAGGTGGCCCACCCAAGGCTTGCCCCAGGGCTTTCCCCCCAGCCAGAACTCACTGGAACTCAGTTCTGGCACCTCTCAGGTGGGCGCTATTGCCATTATAAGAGAATGAGGGAGGTGAGTTCATGTTGATTCCTGGCACCTCTTTTTCTAGAAAAATAGCACTGGCTGGCACCTTCCCCTGGGATGGACATGCCACACCGCTTTGGGGAGCAGGGGAAAATCCATCTAGTTCACACCTGAACTTTCCAAAGCAATACGCCAACCAAGACACAGGTTTTCCTTCAAAATCCTCGCTTCTACAAATTTGGCAATGCAGTTCTCCAAAGCACCACAACAAAACGCAGAGATTACGGGAGAAGGTATACAGAAATGCACAATTCATAAAAGCAACATGCTTGAATCCTGGGTAGACCAAGTCTCTTTTTACCTGTCTAGTTTCTGGTACCCCTGGATACATCTTGGCAGCTAGAGGCCCAAATATCCTCTAGGGCTAGGCGTGCCTTTTACCAGCTTTGTCTGGTTTGCAAACTGTGGCTCTTCCTAGATGGGGATAGCCTGACCACTGTAGTCCATATTTTGGGAACCTCAAGGCTAGATTACTGCAATGTATTCGGGGGGGGGGGGCTGCCCTTGGATCTACTTCACAGGCTCCACCTCGTGCAGAGTGCTGCGGCCAGATTGCTGGTGGGGGCCTCGGGCTGAGAAAATGGGACACCATTCTTAAAACAGCTGCATTGGCGGCCCATCTATTTCTGAGGCAGCTTCAAGTTCCTTCTATTCATTGACAAAGCCCTGACCATCTGAGGTCCAGGCTGCCTCAGGATGTCAGGAACTCATATATCCCAGCTTGATCGCTGAGAACATCTATGGGAGTATTGTTAAACCAGAGGGAAAGGGGGAGAGATGCTAACTTGCTATGTTATTATATATCTCATGCACAGATGCAGACTCAATTTAACACCCTGGCTGAAATTTCCCAAGAGGCATCCCTCTGTCTGAAGTTGGAGATAGCAAGATGAACTAAATGGGTTTCTTGGCGAACCCAGCAAAGTGATTCTTCTGTTCTTATGATCTACATAGGTCAGGAAGGGAATTTCCACACACAACCCTCATATTTGCTCGAGGGTTAGACCGGTTAGCCTGATTCTGCCCTGGATACGCTTCCAGAAGGGTTTTTCCTGTGGGATCAGTGCTGATTAGTACCAGTTATTATTGTATTCACTAATGAATCACTTCCCTCGAGGCACACAACATATGCAAGTTTTAATTTTATTATTTATTTATTTTATTGCAATTACCTCTCAGCTTTTCCTGCAGGGAGCTTAAGGTGGTCCTCCTCCACCTCCTCATTTAATCCCCACAACAATCCTGAGAGGTAGGTTAGGCCAAGAGGCAGTCACAGGCCCACAAGGTCACACCCAATGAGAGTCATTGCTGAGCAGGGGGATTTGAACCCGGGTCTCAGACCAACACCCTAACTACTACACCACAGTGTCTTACACAGCAGCCATAAAACATTATGTCAGTATAAATGCTAGCCTGTATCCCACCCTGTAACCTACCTCCATTGAATCTAGATTTACCCTTTCCGGAGAAAATCCGACAAGTTAAATACAAGTTAAAGCAAGTTAAAAACGAAAATGAAAAAAGACCCATTCGCGTTATCTAATCGGAATGATCTGTCATTGTATTCCTGTGTTTTTATATTGTAAACCACCCTGTGATCCTCAGATGAAGAGCAGTATGGAAATTTAATACATTAAAAAAAACACAAATCTGAAATTGCAGCGTTAAGCCTTGGTCACTCACATCAAAGTTGAAATGCTCGGAAACATATTTCATTAGAAAGCTGGTGCTCTTGACAGCTCTTTTGCGCCCTAAGATTTTTGTGGAGTCAATCCAGCCATTTGTGTGCTGCGGGAGAGAAATCATCATCATCACATGGAAGGACAACCATTAATCCAGGTTTGCAAATTCACAAAGCTTTGGCTACTGGCTGGATCAATCATGCCGGGACCATAGAGGGGACAAATTTCAAAAAGGGGTTGTTTTGTAAAGGAGAAAGTTTGCTGCAATTTGTTCTACGTCATCATCATCATCATTATTTTATACCCCACCTTTTTCCCTGACAGGGAGTCGAGGCAGCTTACAAGCAAAATAAGAACAACTTGAGATATAGAAAAAAGAAGCCATTAAATGAAACACATCGAACATTAATAGAATTAGAAATTAATTGGCCCTTGGTTTGTTTTTGTTTTATAGTGTATTTTATAATAATAATAATAATAATAATTTATTATTTATACCCCGCCCATCTGGCTGGGCCTCCCCAGCCACTCTGGGCGGCTTCCATAAAAACCAAAAATACAGTAAAATCACATGTTAAAAACTTCCTTGAACAGGGCTGCCTTAAGATGTCTTCTGAATGTTAGGTAGTTGTTTATCGCTTTGACATCTGCTGGAAGGGCGTTCCACAGGGCGGGCGCCACTACCGAGAAGGCCCTCTGCCTGGTTCCCTGTAGCTTTGCTTCTCGCAATGAGGGAACCGCCAGAAGGCCCTCGGCGCTGGACCTCAGCGTCCGGGCAGAATGATGGGGGTGGAGACGCTCCTTCAGGTATACTGGACCGAGGCCGTTTAGGGCTTTAAAGGTCAGCACCAACACTTTGAATTGTGCTCGGAAACGTACTGGGAGCCAATGCAGGTCTTTCAAGACCGGTGTTATATGGTCTCGGCGGCCGCCCCCAGTCACCAGTCTAGCTGCCGCATTCTGGATTAATTGTAGTTTCCGAGTCACCTTCAAAGGTAGCCCCACGTAGAGTGCATTGCAGTAGTCCAAGCGGGAGATAACCAGAGCATGCACCACTCTGGCGAGACAGTCCGCAGGCAGATAGGGTCTCAGCCTACGTACCAGATGGAGCTGGTAAACAGCTGCCCTGGACACAGATTTGACCTGTGCCTCCATGGACAGCTGTGAGTCCAAAATGACTCCCAGGCTGCGCACCTGGTCCTTCAGGGGCACAGTTACCCCATTCAGGACCAGGGAATCCTCCACACCTGCCCGCCTCCTGTCCCCCAAAAACAGTACTTCTGTCTTGTCAGGATTCAACCTCAATCTGTTAGCCGCCATCCATCCTCCAACCACATCCAGACACTCATGCAGGACCTTCACCGCCTTCACTGGTTCTGATTTAAAAGAGAGGTAGAGCTGGGTATCATCGGCATACTGATGAACACCCAGCCCAAACCTCCTGATGATCTCTCCCAGCGGCTGCATGTAAATGTTGAAAAGCATAGGGGAGAGGACAGAACCCTGAGGCACCCCACAAGTGAGAGCCCAGGGGTCTGAACACTCATCCCCCACCACCACTTTCTGAACGCGGCCCAGGAGGAAGGAGCGGAACCACTGTATGACAGTACCCCCAGCTCCCAGCCCCTCAAGACGGTCCAGAAGGATGTTATGGTCGATGGTATCAAATGCCGCTGAGAGATCCAGCAGAACTAGGAAACAGCTCTCACCTTTGTCCCTAGCCCGCCGGAGATCATCAACCAGTGCGACCAAGGCAGTTTCAGTCCCATGATGAGGCCTGAATCCCGACTGGAAGGGATCCAAATGGTCTGCTTCTTCCAGGCGTGCCTGGAGTTGTTCGGCAACCGCTCGCTCAATCACCTTGCCCAGGAATGGAAGATTTGAGACTGGGCGATAATTGGCCATCGTGGCCGCATCTAAAGATGGTTTTTTAAGAAGCGGTTTAATAACCGCCTCTTTCAGCGGGTCTGGGAAGGCTCCCTCACGGAGGGAAGCATTCACCACCCCACGAAGCCCATCGCCCAGTCCTTCCCGGCTAGCTTTTATAAGCCAGGATGGGCAAGGATCCAGGAGACAGGTGGTTGGTTTCACTCGTCCAAGCAGCCTGTCCACATCCTCGGAGGTAACAGATTGGAATTGATCCCACTCAACTTGACTAGACAGAACTCTAGCACTCTCCCGCCACGGCCCTGCTCCCACGGTGGAGTCTACTTCTTCCCGAATCTGAGCGATTTTATCTGCAAAAAACTTTGCAAAATCATTGCAGGAGAACATGTGGCCCGTACTGGGCCCCGATGTTGCAGGTGGTTCCGCTAAATTGTGAACCACCTGAAAAAGTCTCCTGCTGCTGTTTTCTGCAGATGCAATAGAGGCGGTGAAGAAATTCTTCTTCGCCGTCGCTATCTCCACTTGGTAGGCTCGACGTTGAGCTCTAACCTGTGTCCGGTCAGATTCGGAATGAGTTATCCGCCACCGGCGCTCTAGCCGTCTCAACGATTGTTTCATTGCCCTCAGATCCGTGGAAAACCACGGGGCTGTCCGGGCTCCATGCAATCGGAGAGGGCGCTTCGGAGCCAAACAGTCAATAGCCCTGGTTAACTCCACATTCCAGCGGGCCACCAGGGAATCGGCTGAAAGGCCATCAACATGGGATAAAGCATCCCCTACCACTCTCTGGAAACCAGTTGGATCCATTAGGTGGCGGGGGCGGACCATCCGAATTGGTCCCACCTCCCTGCAGAGGGGATGGGTCACAGAGAAGTCCAGTTGCACCAGGAAGTGATCTGACCATGGCACTTCTTTCGTTTCGCTTTTACTTAGTGTCAGATCACCAACATCCATAGAGGTAAACACCAGGTCCAAGGCATGTCCACGGCTATGGGTAGGGCCAGACTTATTCAGGGACAGCCCCATGGAGGCCATGCTTTCCACGAAGTCCCGAGCGGCCCCTTGTAAGGTCGTGTCGGCATGGATGTTAAAATCCCCTAGGACGACCAAGCTAGGTGTCTCCAGGAGAACATCCGCCACGACCTGAAGCAGCTCGGACAGGGAATCCTTGGTGCAGCGGGGAGGTCGGTACACCAAAAGGAATCCTGTACTGCCCCTATTGCCCAACTTCCAGAACATGCACTCAGAAAACTGGGTCTTCCCAATAGGACGCCCGGTGCAAACTAATGACTTCCTAAAAATCACTGCAACCCCCCCTCCCCGCCCACATGACCTGGGTTGCTGTGCGTAAGAGAAACCTGGCGGACAAGCAGCAGCAAGGACAGGCCCATCTGCTTCATCCAGCCAAGTCTCTGTCACACATGCCAGGTCAAGTCCTCCATCCATGATCACGTCATGGATGGCAGTGGTCTTATGAATCATTGACCTGGCATTGCACAGCAACACTTTCAGGTCATGTGGGTATCCCTTGCTGATTCTAGTATCCATCCGGTCAGGACCAGACCCGGAGGCAGGAATAGTCCTCAGACAACGACTAAACCTGCCCCCTCTGTAATGACATGGTCTAGTCTTAGCGTAACTCCTCCTCCTACCCGTGATCACTGAGATCAGTTGTCCCAGTGCATCCCCCCCTGTGGAACATGCCCCAGCCATTTTGTGGGCTGGGGCCCACTCCCTGGCAGCCCTGACCCCTCCCCCTAAGAACAAAATAACACCTTAAACAAACAAACAAAATCAATAAAACAATACAAACAAAAAAATGTAAAAATTACAAAAACATCAAAATAATAATAAAAAAATAATTCCCCAAACCCAACCACACATCCATCCCACCCCCACCCCCCACATACAAAAAATCCAAAGAAATTTTTTAAAAAACATTTTAAAAACACTCTGTGCCCCTCCGGCAATAACTGTCCTAGTGAGGCCTGTCAGGCCCCGCCCCAGGCCAGATGGTAAGTGGCAGGAAGGAGCAGGGCCCTCAAGCACTCACTCAGGGGAGTCCTCCTGGGCAGCAGGCCGCAAGCAGCACGCAGTCCTTATGAGGCTTCAGGCCCCGCCCCAGGCCAGATGGTAAGTGGCAGGAAGGAGCAGGGCCCTCAAGCACTCACTCAGGGAGTCTTCCTGGGCAGCAGGCCGCAAGCAGCACGCAGTCCTTATGAGGCCCCAGGCCCCGCCCCAGGCCAGATGGTAAGTGGCAGGAAGGAGCAGGGCCCTCAAGCACTCACTCAGGGGAGTCCTCCTGGGCAGCAGGCCGCAAGCAGCACGCAGTCCTTATGAGGCCCCAGGCCCCGCCCCAGGCCAGATGGTAAGTGGCAGGAAGGAGCAGGGCCCTCAAGCACTCACTCAGGGGAGTCCTCCTGGGCAGCAGGCCGCAAGCAGCACGCAGTCCTTATGAGGCTTCAGGCCCCGCCCCAGGCCAGATGGTAAGTGGCAAGAGCAGGGCCCTCAAGCACTCACTCAGGGGAGTCCTCCTGTGTTCTCATTTTGTATTTTCATGTTGTGAACTGCCCTGCGACCTGTCATTTGTGTGTTTGTGATAATTGCAATAATACAACATACACCTCACCACATCCATAGCCATGGAATGCAGGAAACATCCTTAGACCAAGCCCAGCCATTGATCCGCCAACCTTGGTGTTGGCCACAGGTAATGATGATTGGCAGTTGGCCCTTCGGGGTGTTAGATAGAGAGTCTTTTCCCAGCCCCACCTGGAGATGCTGAGAACTGAACCTGGGACCTTGAGCATGCAAAACAGAAGCTCTGCCCCTGAGCCACGGCCCTTCCCCTAATGCCATCAGCAGCGGACATATCTTTGAAAGGAAACGGATGTGTGCCTTGCACAAACATTCCTAGCAGAACAGAGGCCCAGTTCACCATCAGCATCAGCATCCACAACCTGTGAGTTGGCCACAGACGCCCCCCGTGCAATCATTTCAACAGGATCTGCTGCTTCCCCCTGCTCTGACATCTTGGGGGCTCCCTTACCATTAATATATTACTACAATGTATTCTGGGGGGGGGGGGGGCTGCCCTTGGATCTGCTTCACAGGCTCCACCTCGTGCAGAGTGCATTGAGTGGGCTTAATCTCATAGCCTATGTCATTCTCCCATTGTTTTTTGATTGCGTCTAGGGCAGTGTTTTTCAACCTTTTTTGGGCAAAGGCACACTTGTTTCATGAAAAAAATCACGAGGCACACCACCATTAGAAAATGTTAAAAAAATTAATTCTGTGCCTACATTGACTATATATAAACTTACCGGGCTGCTGCTGCTGCACAGGGCTGGACTCACTCGTCTCTCTTCCAACCCGACCGTGACTGACTGGTTCCAGATGACCTCCTCACCTCACGCTGCACCTGCGGCCTGGTCTGGATCCGGATGCGGTCTCTCTGCAGTGCCGACTCCCGCCGAGTCCTGGTCTCCGTCCGTCTCCTCCTGCTCCGGTCCTCCTGGTGACTCGAGTCGCGACGTCTTCTTCTCTCCACTGCTGCGCACACTGAGCTCAGGCGGGAAGGAAGTCGGAAGATGATGTTCTACTGTGATAGGTCCAGGCTGGAGTCTGGACCAATCACAGCCCGGACATCAGAAAAGTGGAGGGTGTCCCCCTGAGGAGCGCCAATAGAAAAAAGAAGCCATTAAATGAAACACGTTGAACATTAATAGAATTAGAAATTAATTGGCCCTTGGTTTGTTTTTGTTTTATTGTGTATTTTGTGTTCTCATTTTGTGTTCTCATTAAAATCAATTTGATTTTAATTAATTTTTATAATGAAATATTTTTAGAATGTGTGATTATTTGACTGTTTGATTATTTAATTTATTTGATTGTTGTTAGCCGCCCTGAGCCCGGCTTCGGCTGGGGAGGGCGTGATATAAATAAAATTTATTATTATTATTATTATTATTATTATTATTATTATTATTATTATTTTGTATTTTCATGTTGTGAGCTGCCCTGCGACCTGTCATTTGTGTGTTTGTGATAATTGCAATAATACAACATACACCTCACCACATCCATAGCCATGGAATGCAGGAAACATCCTTAGACCAAGCCTAGCCATTGATCCACCAACCTTGGTGTTGGCCACAGGTAATGATGATTGGCAGTTGGCCCTTCGGGGTTTTAGATAGAGAGTCTTTTCCCAGCCCCACCTGGAGATGCTGAGAACTGAACCTGGGACCTTGAGCATGCAAAACAGATCCTCAGCCCCTGAGCCACGGCCCTTCCCCTAATGCCATCAGCAGCGGACATATCTTTGAAAGGAAACGGATGTGTGCCTTGCACAAGCCTTCCTAGCAGAACAGAGGCCCAGTTCACCATCAGCATCAGCATCCACAACCTGTGAGCTGGCCACAGACGCCCCCCCCCCCGTGCAATCATTTCAACAGGATCTGCTGCTTCCCCCTGCTCTGACATCTTGGGGGCTCCCTTACCACTAATATATCCTGCAGCGCCTCCAGAGAGGGGGCCTCCGACAGCAAGCTGGTGAGCATGTTGAGGCAGGCGTTGACCGTCTGCTGATAAAAGTCCTGAAAGCAGAGAAGCAAAAGCGGTTAAAAGCTGAAGACCCCCGTGGAAATCCCATGTGCTCTGGAGCCTTCTAGTCCACCATCCCCGTTCCACAGTAGCCAACCAGATGACCCAGTGGGAAACCTGCAAGCAAGACGTGAACTCCTTGGAGGTTTTTAAGCAGAGGTTGGGTGGCCACCTGTCACGATTCTATGGTTCTGTGCTGACTGGGGCCAATGGCAGCACATCTGGCGAAGCACACATTCTTCAACTCTTATTTCTTTTCAATGAAAGAAAAGTACTTTTGCAGCCTGAAGCCAGAATGAGAAAAGAGGGAAAGAGCCAAAGGGGGGGGGGGGCTGTTGTGGTAAGACTTTATTTCTATACCACCTGTCCATTGCCCAGGTGAGGAAACACCTTTTGAATGGCACACAGAAACAAGAGAATCCAACTAGGGACCCAGTATATTAGGGCTATTGCAATAGGGCAGCCTTGCTCAGCAAGTTCGTAACAAAGCTTATGCAGGGGTTCAAACACAGCGCTCAAAGAGTCATAAACATCAAACGTTCTTTGACATACACCAAGAAAGGTTACAGATCATGGGATATAAAGATACAGGACTCCACACTGGGCTCAACTTCCTTGGGATGTCCCAAACCATTTGGCCCTAACTATCGTACTTTAACCTCCATTGCCATAGCAATCAAATCTTCAGAGGGGGCTGTTGCTGTTGTTTATTGAGAAGGCCTTGTGGCAGCTGCCTCACTGCAAGAAGGGAGCTTACAGGGAAGCAGGCAGAGGGCCTTCTCGGTGGTGGGGCCCACCCTGTGGAACACCCTCCTATCAGATGTCAGAGAGATACATAATTATACTTCCTTCTGAAGACATCTGAAGGCAGCCCTGCATAGGGAAGTTTTAAATATTTGATGTCTTACTGTGTTTTAATTTGTTGGAAGCCGCCCAGAGTGGCTGGAGTAACCCAATCAGGTGGGCGGCGTATAAACAAACAAGCAAACAAAATTAAATGCTGCATAGGAGGGAGGCATGAGAATCACAAAATGCAGGCATGCAGGAATCATTCGTGGATGCATTCTAGCCAAAGGTTAAATGCAGTTAATATTTAAACATGATTAAAATAAAATAAAAACCACACCCAAAGTCCCTGGTTGTTACATCATTGTGATGGGCCAAGTGTCTGTGGCAGCATTATCTGTAGCTTACACGGCCCAGACTCTCTGCCCTCAAATCCTTTAACCTGGCAACTCCATTTTCCTCCATTCATATCCCTAGAAGCAGAAGGTCCAGTCACCTGGCTCTGTGGTGATTGCGTGGGACTCCCGGCTTTGAGTTTTGTAAGTTTCAAGGAGGGCAACGAAAACACCTTCTTGATGCTTTTTTTCACTAGCTCAGACCGAAGCGTGGAGTCCATAGGTGGTCTCACGGCACTGAAGAGGAAAGAGAAAGGAGAGGAAATGCTCAGCACCCAGCAGTTCCTGGTGAGGAAATATGCAGTGTGTCTGGCCAAGTGTATGGCAAGGGAAGGACCAGGAATAAGTGGGGCAGTGAGAAGTACCTCCCTGTACTTACGTCATGCAGCTGACGGTGACGATGGCGTGGTGCAGGACAGAAATAGAGCAAGATCCCAACGGCTCCTCTTCAATGACTTCCTGTTGTGGGGAAGCACACAGCACGTCAGAGACCTGGAGGCACCATCGCTGCCACCACCACTCCAAGCCCTGACTTGTGCTCTCTCTCCAGCCCAGCCCACTGGACAGCACCTTTGCAACTGGCAAGTGGGTCCTCCTAGGGGAGAAGAGTGGGCTTCCTGGATCTGGGAATCAGATCCATCTTTCACCTGGACAGAGCTCTACCTCATAAGAGCATAAGATCAGCCTTCTGGACCAGCATCCTGTTCTCACAGCGGTGAGAAACCAGGGAGCAGACCATGAGCCCAAGAGCCCTCTCCCCGCCTGTGGCTTCCAGCAACTGATGTTCAGAAACATTGCTTCCTTCCGCTGTGGAGGTAGAACACAGCAATCATGGCTAGGAGCCATGGACAGCCCTCTCCTCCTGGGAGAACCTAGCCACTTTTCCTTAGGGACTGGTGACATCCTGCTGAGGTTGCCACAATGTAGGGCTGCCTTTCTAGAGGGTTTGGAAACTTGAGCTGGAGCAGAACGTGACCACCCAGAAATTGTTTGGGGCCAGATGCTCAGAACCTGCAACCCTGATATTTTACCAGAACTAGACCTACACAGCTATAAAAAAAAAAAACGCTCTGGAAAAAAAACCCCAGGAGATTCCCCTCCTTTTTTCTTTTTTCTTTACTCACAATGATGCAGATGGTGAGCTCCGCTTTGTGCGGAAAGATGACATGCCCCACATTCGTTTGCACAAGCGCCTTGGTTATTAGAATGGCTGCCTTCATAAGGCCCCTTTTCAGAGCCTCGTCCTAAAAGGAGAAGGGATTTTATAAAATTGAGATTGAATCAAAATCACAAGGCAACATAAAGTCACACTGACCCTAACCCTAATTCTAATCCTTACCCTAACACGAACCCAAGCCCAAAATTAACCCTAAGCCTAACCCAGAAATGGTCTTGTTAGAGAGTAAAATTCATGTTAAATTGCTGTTTTAGCGGTTGTTTTTAAAAGTCTGGAGCGGATTAATCCATTTTGCATTACTTTCTATGGGAAAACACTCCTTGCTTTTGGAACACTTTGGTTTTAGAACAGACTTCCATAACAGATTAAGTTTGAGAACCAAGGTACCACTGTAATATCCCATTTGGTCCTAAGTGTGGAGTCAGTCTACAACCCTTCGGTGGATGAAGCCAGAGACCCTGCCCTAGGGCACAGTCTGAAGGCATGTGGTGCAAGGACCTTGACGAAGTTCAGGAGGTCTGCTCAGTGCCAAGAGAACAAGCAACAGAAGTCCGTGGGAAAATGAGAGCCATACCTTCCTGGTGTTCTGGAATTGGAAGACGAGCTCTGCCACAATGAGCTCAATGAAGCGCAGGAGGTCCTCAGGCCGCGCCCCAAGAGCCATCTGCCCGTAGCAAAGCATGATGGTGATACTGGCATTCCTCTCCCCTGTATTCTGGAGGGAAAGGGTGGAGAAAGTGAGTGTGGGGCAACACACTCCTGGGTTTCATTTTTCTTGGCTCCTTTGAACAAATCACAGTGAATATTAACCATCCTTTGGGGCGTTTGAAGTAACACTTGATGGAAGTTAACTGAAAATGGAAGGAAAAGGTTCTGATCTCCTTCCAGCTGGGTTGGAGGAGAAGTGGAGAGTCAGGGGCACATGACCCCAAGGCCCCCTCAGGTTATGGAACTGTTAGATGTGCACGCAGCTACTATGCCTTTGTAACAATTCGCCTCATTTACAAATATATGGAGGTGAACACAGAGAGTGATACTCATCTATGCTTTGCTTCAAGTAGACCGGTTGAAATGAATGGGCCCAACTTAGTCATGTTCATTAAATTCAATGGGTCTACTCTAAAACATAGTGGAATGTGGCCAGCAGGCACTCCCATAAGGCAGATGAACGCTTGCCCTAGAGCACCCCATTTTCAAAATCTGATTGCAGCTGAAACCTCTCCCCTCTTTCTCTCTGACTCTCCCAACCTGCCGACTGCCTTCTCTCTTGGGTTTTGCTCCCTCCCCTCAGTTGGAGAGGTGTCCCCTCTTCCAAACTCTAAGAGGTTCTCCATTCAAAACTTTCTGACAGCGGAACACTCTCCCTCAGGAGGTTCAGGACTCTCCTTCATCGAAGGCTGGAGGACCATCTGTCAGGGATGCTTTAGCTGAGATTCCTGCATTGCAGGGGGTTGGACTAGATGACCCGTGGGGTCCCTTCCAACAGTACAACTCTGTGATTCTATCTTCTATGGTAACCAGGGGACAACCTCCCTCCCACCAAAATTAGCTTCCACTATTGAAGAAATGCTAACCAACGGTCTGACAACCAACCTAAAAACATGAGTCAGTGCACTTTTGTATTGCTTGTACTTTGGGGATGACCAATGGTTTCTAACGAATCCGTTTGGCTGACTGACTGAGCAAAAGGATCAGATTAGATCTAGGATCTGGAGCCACAGAGACAGGACTGCTGGAGCCCACTTCAGAAGGATGGCTGAGACATACACCCAGAGGAAGTTTTTTGGCCTTCCGTACTGAGAGGATTAGCAGATCCAATTCCTTTATTGGAGTGGTAAGGATCACATGCCTTGAAAAAGACCATATTTTGAAATGGAGGAGGATTCATTCTCTTCCAAAGCAGCTCTGTTTTTCTAGACCAGGCATCCCCAAACTCGGCCCACCAGATGTTTTGGGACTACAGCTCCCATCATCCCTAGCGAACAGGACTGGTGGTCAGGGATGATGGGAATTGTAGTCGCAAAACATCTGGAGGGCCGAGTTTGGGGATGCCTGTTCTAGATGATAGGAACCCAGAGGCTGTTTCGTATGCTTTAGTGTGGATGTAAATAGCAGCTAAGGACCCAATCTGCCAGGATCTTCTCAACCTGGTGCCCTTCAGATATTGTTGTGCTACAGCTCCCATCGTGTCTAACCATGGGCCATGCTGTCTGGGGCTGATGGGAGTTCCAGTTCAAAACACACAGATGGGGAAGGGGCACCAGGTTGGGGGTGGCTGAGCCACACTCTTGCAATGCTCCTTCCTCATTTGACACCCTTACCTCAGAATGGCCGAAATCACAATGGCAGATGAAGGTTATAGACTATATGGGACTGGCAGAAATGACCGGCAGAATCCGAGACCAGGGAAAAGAGACGGCGGAAGAAGATTGGAAGAAATTTAAGGACTATCTTAAGAAACATTGTAAAATTACTGAATGTTAGAACGATGTTGATTCAGAAATTAAGTGGTTTTTAGCTGTAATGATTATGCAATTAAGAAAAGAAAGGTCAAAAAATTACCGTATTTTCCCCTCTATAACACGCAGATTTTGTCTCCTAAAAAGGAAGGGGAAATGTCTGTGCGTGTTATAGAGCGAATGTGTGGTCCCTGGAGCCAAAAAATCAAGCAAAAGTCAAATCGCTCTTCACGGAGAAGGGAAACCTGAAAAGAGGAAGTGGCAGCTTTCCTGCATTCTGCCTCAGGGTCTTACTGCCCACCCTCCTCTGTTTCGTTGCTGTGATTGCTGAAACGGAACAAAGAGCAGGGAAAGCCCCTCCCCTCCAGGCAAGCAGAGTGCCGTTCTTTCTAATTCCTCTCTGTGCTCCGGTGCTGCTGGGGGAGAGGGAGAGAGAGTGGGGGAGGGAGAGGGAGAGAGGGGGGGGAGGGAGAGAGAGGGGGGAGGGAGAGGGGGAGGGGGGAGGGAGAGGGAGAGAGGGGGGGAGGGAGAGAGAGGGGGGAGGGAGGGAGGGAGGGAGAGAGAGAGAGAGAGAGAGAGAGAGATGGCTGACTTGGGGGGGGGGACTTTTGCCTTTCTTTCCTCCCACCCGTTAAATCCCTCTCCAGCATTCTTAGCCAGCTGCTTCTCTGCACACCCCTCTCATGTCCCTTCTTTGTTTTTCCTTCGCTCCCCACTTAAAATGTGGTTACAAAGCATAGATCAACATGGATCCTCAGGATCTTTGCATTGGGTCACCCCAAATTCACCATCAGATCACATAGCATGTCCATGGCTACAGCCTGCACCAAAAAAATCATGCACCCACTGTTGCCTGGGGCTGCAATGGTGCAAAAACGTGGTTAAAAAGCATGGATCCACATGGATCCTCAGGATCTTTGCATTGGGTCACCCCAAATTCACCATCAGATCACATAGCATGTCCATGGCTACAGCCTGCACCCAAAAAAAGCACGCACCCACTGTTGCCTGGGGCTGCAATGGTGCAAAAATGTGGTTACAAAGCATGGATCCACAGGGATTCTCAGGATCTTTGCATTGGGTCACCCCAAATTCACCATCAGATCACATAGCATGTCCATGGCTACAGCCTGCACCCAAAAAATCACGCACCCACTGTTGCCTGGGGCTGCAATGGTGCAAAAACGTGGTTACAAAGCATGGATCCACAGGAATTCTCAGGATTTTTGCATTGGGTCACCCCAAATTCACCATCAGATCACATGTCTGTGGCCACAGCATGAAGCACAAAAATGATACATCCACCATTTCATTCAGAATGTTTTTTCCCTTGTTTTCCTCCTCTAAAAACGATGTGCGTGTTATGGTCAGGTGCGTGTTATAGAGCGAAAAATACGGTAAATAGAAATTAGGGGAGGGATTTGCTGAATTGAATGAATTAGAGATTGGAATACAGAAAGGGGAGGTATGAGGAGGTCGGGAAAGTAGGTTTTTACGAATATAAGGGTTTGAAATTATACATGTTGTTGTATGTGTTTTCTATGTATGTATTTTTGTTTTTTCTGTTTTTTGTTTTTTCTATTTTATACAAACTTTTAAAAAAACCTTAATAAATATCTTTTTAAAAAAAAAAAAAAAAAAGAATGGCCAAAATCACGCAGCGCCATCAGCATCTGAGATAAATGGCAGTATGAAGCCACACCGACAGCTTCAGAAATTCCCTATGGAGAACGATGCACATGTTATGAGGAAAAAATGCTCCTTTTCCCTTATGGGGTACCCAAGAGCCCATAGAGTCCTTTTGCAGGTTCTCTATCGGTAGGAGAAAATAACAGAGGCCAACCAGAGAATATTGAGAAGCAAAGCAGCTAGTAAGCCTGATCTTTATTAACTGTTGCAACAGGGTGCTCACAACCACACGCAGGAAGCAGGAGGGACCCCAAACAATGACACACAAGCCCTTATATAGACATTTTAAATTTGCCCACCCTGGAGCCCAAGACCTGCCCCCCCCCCAATACATCATACATACATCAGAGAAGGGGCGATCTACAACAGAATCCTGTCTGACACAAAACCTGTTGGTGGGGTTACCTGGCTGCTAATGGGTTTACCTGGACAGCCTGGCTATTCTTTCGTGATGAAAACTACGGTACTTAATTCCTGAGTCCAGGTCACAGGCTCACCCTAATCATATCTTAAATGTGCCCTTATGGCAGGATTTGTGAGCAAAGAGACAATGGGGAAGTTTTTCTCATTTCCTCCCTCCTTGCAGAGAAACATTTGAGGTCAGTTTGGGAGAGACAAAATGGTTTCAGGACTTTTCCCTGTACTGTTTCAGACATGCGGTTTATATATTTATGTATGTGTTTGCTTGGTACACTTATTTTATATCTTAGACCTTATAATTCTCATAACACATGCCAATCTGCACTTTCAGAAACAATGTTTGAAACAAAACATTGCTATCTTTCAAAATTTGCACAGGTAATTTTGTGATGCAGTCATCCAACCAATGTTTGAATAAAAGTGCTGTATTAGTGGGATCCGCTGGCAAAAACGTGTACATTTGTCCAAACCGTGTAGCACTGCCTAGGACTTTATGGGAACACAGGAATTCACTCACCTCTCTGACTGTTTCCTCTTCAAGAGGCAACTTTAGAAGTAAGTGCAAGTATTGGTGGACTGTATCTTTGTTCCTGGAATCCCGTAGTTTGAGTCCGTAGTATCTATAGAGGACAGTCTAAGGGGTGGGGAAGGTTTGGGTGAGTCACAGTGAGGAGACCCCACCAGTTACATAAACTGCTTTTCGAAAACCAAAGAATTTCAATTTTACCTTCTGAAAATGTCAGGTAATGCTAAATAAAATAATAATAATAATAATAATAATAATAATAATAATAATAATAATAATAGAAGATTGCAAGTACTAGACAATTGTTTTAATGATTTGTATGCAATTTGACACACAGTTTACTTACCACACAAAGCTAAATTATATTAATTTAACCACAGTATCTTCTGAAATCCCAAGTCATGCTACAACTCTTTAGTACCCCTCATTTGAGGAATTTGAAAGCTGAAAAGTTCAGCATGTCCTAATTGCTCTGCCTCCACAGCTGGAGGCAGGAATGCTTCTGAATACCAGTTGCTGGAAACCACAGGAGGGCGAAGGCCTCTGTGTTCGAATTCTGCTTTCAAATTTCCCATGGGCATCTGGTTGGCCACTGTGAGATAAGTATCCTGGACTTTGCGGGCTGCTGGTCTTACCCAGCAGGCTCCTCTTTCGTTCTTACGACACACTTTTGTCCTAGATAAACTGACCCTAGGTTCTTCCCGCTTTTTAAGAAAACTAGTACCTGCACCCGCAGCCTCTTATGGGTCTCCCCACCCACCCTGCATGACTGAAATTGGGAGAGGGTGGTCTCTTTTCTGGCACCCCACCTACGCCACAGTTGTTGGTTGCCAAGACAGAGAGAACACCTGAGCAGCAGGTTGCGTTCAGACGATCTCCTTGTATTCCCTGCGGGGACAGCCAGAAGAGGCAGAGTTGGTCAGCTTGCTCAATGAGGGAGACTGCCAAACGCTCTGCCCCCTCTCTTTTCCCAAAGGGGGAAAGGGGGAGCCAACTGCTGTGGACCCTCGAGCTCAGAAGAAACCAGAGTTCCGTCTGCACCAGACATTAGAAGCACCCTCATGCCCCATGAATGGTCTTGCTTCCCCCACAGAACCCTTGTTCAAAGCTCCTTAAAATATTAGCGTTAGATCAGGGTTTCCCAAACTTGGGTCTCCAGCTGTTTTTGGGCTACAACTCCCATCACCCCTAGCTAGCAGGACCAGTGGTCAGGGACGATGGGAACTGTAGTTCAAAAGCAGCTGGAGACCAGATGTTTACGGCCCTCTCAGGGCCTGAGTGTGTGAAGCAGGAGTGGGGGGATGATCTCCCACGCTCCATGAAGAAAATGTTTTGCTGGAAGTTCACCCTTCCAACAGGAGGTCATTCTAGGTGAGTTGTGTTCATGTTCAAGCCAAATAACCAAAAGAGGGAAAGGGGGAGGTTTTGCTTGCTGACGCTTACTGAGGAAGCCTGCACTCTGATTGGCTTGGTAGTTCTGAGGGAGCTTTGCCTCTGAATGTTTTGTTCAGTGTCTCCCTGCTATGTACAAGGCCTGTGCTAAGAAAGAAAGTAAAACTTCTCTGTTCTTCTTTCCTCAGATTGTATGCTGCCCACCCCACCCGGTGTCATCTACAATACTCAGAACTTACCTTCTCATGTCCTGACTTAGAGGTCTTCTGCTGGCCAGGGACTGCTGCTCTCAGGTTTGAGGCAGCTGAATCATGGGACAAGATAGTCGATTTTCTGTGGACACTGGAGGTCTGCTTTTAAAGTCGGAAAGAAAAAGGAATAAAATTAAGAAAAGTGTCATTTTTTTTGTCTAGAGAACAGTTGCCATTTATTTGCCACTTGTCTTCTCTTTAAAAAATATGCATGCCTAGAAATAGACTAGACTAGAAATATCATAATTATCTGTCTATGCATTTCTAACAGTATAACCAAATCAGTAGTTTTTGATATAAGTGCAAAAAACAACTCTGAACATTTATTATTCCCAAAATCTTACTGGCTAGTGATTTGAGTCATGATTTTAAATTGATTTGATTTAAATCAACTCTACCCTGCATCATAAGGGACGTGGGTGGCGCTGTGGGTAAAACCTCAGCGCCTAGGGCTTGCCGATCGCATGGTCGGTGGTTTGAATCCCCGTGGCGGGGTGAGCTCCCGTCGTTCGGTCCCAGCTCCTGCCCACCTAGCAGTTCAAAAGCACTCTTAAGTGCAAGTAGAAGGTAAACGGCGTTTCCGTGTGCTGCGCTGGTGCCGGCTCGCCAGAGCAGCTTCGTCACGCTGGCCACGTGACCCGGAAGTGTCTCCGGACAGCGCTGGCCCCCGGCCTCTTAAGTGAGATGGGCGCACAACCCTAGAGTCGGACACGACTGGCCCGTATGGGCAGGGGTACCTTTACCTTTACCTTTACCCTGCATCACACACACCTGGGGAGCTGGCTGGAGGTGTTGGAGGATGGTGTCCAAAATTTCCCGCTCATCCATCATCTCCAAAATTTCTCTGAGCGATCTTCCTCTCAGCAGCTTCTTACCCGCCCACAAGTATCCAAATTTCTCATCTGAGAGTTCTTGAGAAAGAGAAAGAGAAAGAGAAAGAGAAAGAGAAAGAGAGAGGTGAGTAAGTGAGGCAGACGAGAGGAAAGGTCAGTTCTTTGTCAGGGGGCTTCCAGTTGCTCCTTCCAGATGGAATTCAATGGCACGTCGGCAGAGTCAAGTTGCTCGGTTGAAGCGATTTGCACAATGAACCTACTTCCCACTCCCCAACAGACTCCAAATCAGACATTTTTTGTGGTGGGAAAAGTGACAGGGAAACTAGAATGGAAAGTGGGAGCTAGCATTTTCTTGATGCAACATTGTCTCATCTCCCTGCGAATGAATTGGGACGAGCGCTCACTCGCTGACCTCATTCAACATCCCCACAAACTTTGGCAAACGGATCCGGACGAAGGTTCAGGAAGCAGGTCATGGGGAAGGGGCCACAGAACTGCCGCATCGGCTCAGTTCCTCGGACCGGCAATGGCAACCCCAAAGGGTGGCCATGTCATCTCTGCACGCTTCAAATGGCACCACCTGGTGTCTATCATACTGGGGTAAACTTTCAGGGGAGGGGTCTTTCTGGGGTGGCTGAGGGTCATTTCCAGCCTTCATCAGGGACCTCCTAATGAAAGAGCTCCCCACAGCTCCTAGTACTACTTTGTCGTTGCTCTTCACTGTAAACTCCTGCATATCCAGAATTACAAGACACTTCCCACATGTGTGTACGTTCCATGCACCCTGGACTTCTGCTAGCACAATTGGGCTTCCCCCACCCTCTCTTCTCCCCATATGCCCCCCAAGCACCCCCTAATTGGCTCAGGGGTAGGCAGGCGAACCCCCAGAACAAAGCATGCAGGGGGGAAGGAGCGGGTAGGTTGTCCCACCAGGAAAGCAGAAATGTCTGAGCAAATGTGGCAATCTTAGCGCTGTGTTGAATTTGTCCCCTTTCACCAAACTGGGGAAATGGTTTCTGGAAAGTGCAGATAGCAGATGCAGGCCATAACTGAGAAGGGATCATAGAACTGTAGCGTTTGAAGGGACCTGCGGGGTCACCTAGTCCAACCCCCAGCAATTCAGAACAGAACAGGGGCAGCCACCTGGAAGTCCCTGCTCCATGTTACACGCCTCTTAAAAAGGAGGGGTGGGGTGGGTGGGACTTGCGCCCAGAGATCAAGGAAACCAAGAGAGACCCCGGCCTCGGATGACGCAGGCCTTGCCAAGGGGAACCCGAAAGGGATCTGGTTCTGCCTACTCACCTGGGAACACTGGCCCAGAATCCTCGGGGCTCTTCTTTTCCCCCAGGAACAAGTGCTGCTGCTGCCTGGAGTCCTGTCTGCTGCTGATTGGTGTGAACAGTGCTGGTCTGACGCTGGACCAGCTCTGGGAAGACTACTACCGGAGGGGCCAGAGATTTCCTCCTGGCCTCCGCAGGTGACTGGGAAGCTTTTACCAGCATGGGCAAGAGCTGGGAGGTTCTCTGGCCAGCCGGGTCATGGGTGGCACTTTGTTGCAGACTAGATGACGGGGCCTCCAGCTTGTCCCGCTGCCCCTGGTTGCTCTCCTGGATGTTTTCATTACTTTCCTGGTCCTTCTTTTTCAGGCACCAGAATGTCTGCAGGAAGGGTTTCATCCTGCAAGAGAGGAAATGGCCCCCTGGTTGGTTTGCTCATTGGGAACCCCTTTGGACTCCCCTTCCTTTCACCACTTGAGGGGCAGCAAGCAATCCCTCCCTATTGCTGCACGCCAACCCAATCTCCGTGGTGCGAGAGTCCACGGGTTCCAGGCATTCACCCAGGGTTTGTGTTTACTTTTGGGATTGAGGGGCAGCGGAGACAGTGATCTCTTGAGGATCTATGGTTTATTTACACATCTATGCAACCTGAGCCTATGATGGAGTGGTTCACACCATCGACACCCCAAGAGGGTCTTGCGTCTCCCGTAGTTGCAGAGTGGCAGGCTGGAGCAGCAAGAAGAAGGTGATTGGGTTGCTGCAACTCAAGTGGTGAAAGGAAAGACACTTTGCATATGTTCAGAGGCCTTCATTAGTTCTCCTGTCCTAAGACTGAGATTCTTTAGGGCTGAAAACACGCAGGAGTTATTTTACCTGATATTCTCCTTCGCCTCTTTGTGATCTGTAATGAGGAGTGGCCCTCATAGTCAACAAAAGAGTGGTGAAAGCTGTACTGGGATGCAATCTCAAAAATGATAGAATGATCTCGATACGAATCCAAGGCAGACCTTTTAACATCACAGTAATCCAAGTTTATGCACCAACTACTGGTGCTGAAGAAACTGAAATTGACCAATTCTATGAAGACTTACAAGACCTTATAGAAATGACACCAAAGAAGGATGTTCTGCTCATAATAGGGGATTGGAATGCTAAAGTAGGGAGGCAAGAGATAAAAGGAACAACTGGCAAGTTTGGCCTTGGAGTTCAAAACGAAGCAGGGCAAAGGCTAATAGAGTTCTGTCAAGAGAACAAGCTGGTCATCACAAACACTCTTTTCCAACAACACAAGAGACGACTCTACACATGGACATCACCAGATGGGCAGCATCGAAATCAGATTGATTATATTCTCTGCAGCCAAAGATGAAGAAGCTCTATACAGTCAGCAAAAACAAGACCTGGAGCTGACTGTGGCTCAGATCATCAGCTTCTTATAGCAAAATTCAAGCTTAAACTGAAGAAAGTAGGAAAAACCACTGGGCCGGTAAGATACAATCTAAGTCAAATCCCTTATGAATACACAGTGGAAGTGAGGAACAGGTTTAAGGATTTAGATTTGGTGGACAGAGTGCCTGAAGAACTATGGATGGAGGCTCGTAACATTATACAAGAGGCAGCAACTAAAACCATCCCAATGAAAAGGAAATGCAAGAAAGCAAAGTGGCTGTCCAACGAGGCCTTACAAATAGCGGGGGAGAGAAGGCAAGCAAAATGCGAGGGAGATAGTGAAAGATACAGGAAATTGAATGCAGATTTCCAAAAAATAGCAAGGAGAGACAAGAAGGCCTTCTTAAACGAGCAATGCAAAGAAATAGAGGGAAACAATAGAATGGGAAAAACCAGAGATCTGTTCAAGAAAATTGGAGATATGAAAGGAACATTTTGTACAAAGATTTCCATAATAAAAGACAAAAGTGGAAAGGACCTAACAGAAGCAGAAGACATCAAGAAGAGGTGGCAAGAATACACAGAGGAACTATACCAGAAAGAAATTGATGTCTCGTATACCCCAGGTAGTGTGGTTGCTGACCTTGAGCCAGACATCCTGGAAAGTGAAGTCAAATGGGCCTTAGAAAGCATCGCTAATAACAAGGCCAGTAGAAGTGATGATATTCCAGCTGAATTATTTAAAATTTTGAAAGATGATGCTGTTAAGGTGCTACACTCAATATGCCAGCAAATTTGGAAAACTCAGCAGTGGCCAGAGGATTGGAGAAGATCAGTCTACATCCCAATCCCAAAGAAGGGAAGTGCCAAAGAATGCTCCAACTACCGCACAATTGCACTCATTTCACACGCTAGCAAGGTTATGCTTAAAATTCTACAAGGCAGGCTTAAGCAGTATGTGGACCGAGAACTCCCAGAAGTGCAAGCTGGATTTAGAAGAGGCAGAGGAACCAGAGACCAAATTGCAAACATGCGCTGGATTATGGAGAAAGCTAGAGAGTTCCAGAAAGACATCTACTTCTGCTTCATTGACTATGCAAAAGCCTTTGACTGTGTCGACCACAGCAAACTATGGCAAGTTCTTAAAGAAATGGGAGTGCCTGACCACCTCATCTGTTTCCTGAGAAATCTCTATGTGGGACAAGAAGCTACAGTTAGAACTGGATATGGAACAACTGATTGGTTCAAAATTGGGAAAGGAGTACGACAAGGCTGTATATTGTCCCCCTGCTTATTTAACTTATATGCAGAATTCATCATGCGAAAGGCTGGGCTGGATGAATCCCAAGCCGGAATTAAGATCGTCGGAAGAAATATCAACAACCTCAGATATGCAGATGACACAACCTTGATGGTAGAAAGTGAGGAGGAATTAAAGAACCTTTTAATGAGGGTGAAAGAGGAGAGCGCAAAATATGGTCTGAAGCTCAACATCAAAAAAACGAAGATCATGGCCACTGGTCCCATCACCTCCTGGCAAATAGAAGGGGGAGAAATGGAGGCAGTGAGAGATTTTATTTTCTTGGGCTCCATGATCACTGCAGATGGTGACAGCAGTCACGAAATTAAAAGACGCCTGCTCCTTGGGAGAAAGGCGATGGCAAATCTAGACAACATCTTAAAAAGTAGAGACATCACCTTACCAACAAAGGTCCGTATAGTTAAAGCCATGGTTTTCCCAGTAGTGATGTATGGAAGTGAGAGCTGGACCATAAAGAAGGCTGATCGCCGAAGAATTGATGCTTTTGAATTATGGTGCTGGAGGAGACTGTTGAGAGTCCCATGGACTGCAAGAAGATCAAACGCATCCATTCTTAAGGAAATCAGACCTGAGTGCTTACTGGAAGGACAGATCGTGAAGTTGAGGCTCCAATACTTTGGCCACCTCATGAGAAGAGAAGACTCCCTGGAAAAGACCCTGATGTTGGGAAAGATGGAGGGCACTAGGAGAAGGGGACGACAGAGGATGAGATGGTTGGATAGTGTTCTCGAAGCTACAAACATGAGCCTGACCAAACTGCGGGAGGCAGTGGAAGACAGGAGTGCCTGGCGTGCTCTGGTCCATGGGGTCACGAAGAGTCGGACACGACTAAACGACTAAACAAACAAACAAACAAAAAAATCTGTAATCTTCAGGGGGCAAAAGGAAATAAAAACTCTCTGATAATGTGGCTCCTCCACACCAGCGTTGCTAGGGGCCCCCAAGCCCCTGGAGACATGAGGTCACAGCGTTATTTATGGCAACATCAGGAGTGCAATGATGTCAGTGGAAAGGAGACCTCTTGCTCACCTGGCCTGGGACAATGGGCCAGGAGTGTGCAGGTGTGGCCTTGCAGTTTCACTGCGGTCCCCCTGGGTTTTGCTGAATCCAAAAGCCATGTGAGATTTTTTTGGCCAAGCAGGTCAAGGCAATATCATTATTATATTTATTAAAGTAAAATAAATACATCAAATTTCTATGACACGCTTCATCTGAGGATCATATGCTTGTTTCACCTCCGCACTTTAAGTTATGGGTGCCCTTCCTCTCTTGCCAGCATTGTATATAGGGATGAAAAATGCCTGGCTTGAATTTATTATTAGAATGATCACATATTTATTTTCCTGACGGGGACTCAAGGCAGCTCACGGATGAAAATAAGACAAGCTAAAAATATTGGGGCCAGGCGGGAAAATCAACAATGAAAAAGCAATTAAACACTGGTTGAATTACAACTATGTGTTGTTGTTGTTGTTTAGTCGTTTAGTCATGTCTTACTCTTCGTGACCCCATGGACCAGAGCACGCCAGGCACTCCTGTTTTCCACTGCCTCCCGCAGTTTGGTCAAACTCATGCTGGTAGCTTCGAGAACACTGTCCAACCATCTCGTCCTCTGTCATCCCCTTCTTCTTGTGCCCTCCATCTTTCCCAACATCTGGGTCTTTTCCAGGGAGTCTTCTCTTCTCATGAGGTGGCCAAAGTCTTGGAGCCTCAGCTTCAGGATCTGTCCTTCCAGTGAGCACTTAGGGCTGATTTTCTTAAGAATGGATAGGTTCTTTAAAAAACTGGAACAAATGTTATTAGAATTAGAGAGCCACAAATTAATTCTTTTAGGAGACCTAAATGGAGTCCCCGACCCTGAAATGGATAGGAGTGAAAAAAAGAGAAAGACGAACCAAGGGAAACTCCCAAAATCTTTTAAAGATTTACAGGAAAATTTAGATCTGATTGATATTTGGAGGTACAAAAACCCAACAATAAGACAATTTACACACTTTTCAGATGTACATCAGAGTTGGGGCAGAATCGATCAGATTTGGATTTCAAGAGAGTTATCATTAAGAACAAGGAAATGTGAGATAGAACCTAGAACACTCTCCGATCACAACCCAATTATTTTGGAAATAAAAAGTAGATCACTGGGACAGTACAGGTGGAGAATGAACGAATACCTATTAGAAAACGAAGAGATTATTGAGAAAGCAAAAAACACCCTGAAAGAGTATTTTGAATGGAATTTAAACAAAGGAACCAAAATTGACATAGTCTGGGAAGCAAGTAAAGCGGTCCTCAGGGGATTCTTGATTCAACAGAATAGTTATAGAAGGAAGTTAAGAGAATTAAAAAAGGAAGAAATAGTGAAACAACTGAAAGAATGTGAGGAAAAATTAATAATAAACCCAGAGGATGAAAAGATGAAACAAATAGCCAAAGTGCTGCAAACTCAATACTCAACATTATTAGGGCAAGAGGTAGAATGGAGGATAAAATCAATGAAACAAAAATACTTTGAGTCTGCAAACAAGATGGGGAGATTGTTAGCATGGCAATTAAGGAAAAGGAAAAAACAAATGGTGATTAATAAGATTAAAATAGAGGAACATATAATAGAAGACCCAAATGAAATAAAGGAAAAGTTTCTTCAGTTCTATGAAACCTTGTACAAAAGAAAGGAGGATGAAGATACAATAGAAATAGAAAGATATTTGGAGAAAAATGGGGGTGAGCGGCTGACAGACGATGAAAAATCCCATCTAAATAAACCAATAACGACGGATGAGGTTAAGGAGGCTATTAAAAAAATGAAACCAGGGAAAGCTCCAGGTCCAGATGGTCTGTCACAAAAATATTATAAAGTCCTGGAGGAATATGTAACACCTGTCTTATGTGACGTATTTAATAATATCTTACAGGGAGGGAGGATACCGGACTCGTGGAGAGAGGCCCATATTACCCTAATACCAAAACCGGAGGCGGATAAACTTGACGTAAAAAACTATAGGCCGATATCACTACTCAATAACGATTATAAAATATTTGCTGAGATAATGGCAAAAAGACTGAAAAAATATTTGATAAAATCAATTCATAAAGACCAAGCCGGTTTTTTGCCAGGCAGACAGCTGAAGGACAACATAAGAAATATAATAAACATCATTGAATATTTAGAGTTTAAAAATGAAATTCCTGCAGCTCTGGTATTCGTCGACGCCGAAAAAGCTTTCGACAATGTATCCTGGTGTTTCCTTGTAAAGTGTATGGAAAGGGTAGGGATAGAGGGGCCCTTCTTGGAGGGTATCAAAGCAATTTATTCGAGCCA
Organism: Podarcis muralis; assembly: GCF_964188315.1. Taxonomy (NCBI): domain Eukaryota; kingdom Metazoa; phylum Chordata; class Lepidosauria; order Squamata; family Lacertidae; genus Podarcis; species Podarcis muralis. The sequence goes on from NC_135661.1 coordinate 3,111,812, forward strand.
AAGAGCGAAATTAATTATTAATAATAATTTAACAGACTCATTTATGATATCAAAAGGTACAAGACAGGGGTGCCCTCTGTCCCCCCTCCTGTTTATTATGGTACTGGAGATAATTGCAAATAAAATAAGGGAAACACCGGAAATAAGAGGAATTAAACTTGGAGTGAAGGAATATCAATTAAAGGCATACGCCGATGATCTAGTGATATCATTAGAAGAGCCACTAAAAAGCGTGGAAAAAGTCTTGGAAGTGCTTGAGGAGTTTGGGAAGTTATCTGGGTTTAAGTTAAATAAAAATAAGACAAAAATACTGACTAAGAATTTGGCGGAAGACTTAAGAAATCAATTAGAACAACAAACAGGAATTAAGGTAGTGAAAAAGGTGAAGTATTTGGGTATTTGGGTAACTACAAAAAATATAAATTTAGTGGAAAATAATTACAAAAAAACCTGGAGTGAGATTAAAAAAGATTTAGACATCTGGAGTAGATTAACACTCTCCTGGGAGGGACGAATGGCAGCCATAAAAATGAACATCCTTCCAAAAATATTATTTTTATTTCAGAATATTCCAGTAATCAGAGGAACAACAATGTTTAAGGAATGGCAGAGGACCCTGTCCAGGTTTATCTGGCAGGGGAAGAGAGCAAGAATTAAGTTTAAACTGCTCACAGACAGGAGAGAAAGAGGGGGGTTTGCCGTCCCAAATTTGCAATTATATTATGAGGCTGCATGCCTATGTTGGGTTAAGGACTGGATAGTTCTGGAAAACTTAGATGTGTTAGACCTGGAAGTATTTGATGCTAGATTTGGCTGGCATGCCTATTTATGGCAAGATAAAGAAAGGGTGCATAAGGGTTTCTCCCACCACATTGTTAGAGGAGCGTTGTTAGAGGTTTGGAATAGAACTAAAAGACTGTTGGAAAAGGGCATACCTTGGTGGCTATCTCCAGTTAATATCTCATCCCTTAAAAATTTAAACACGAGAAGCCAAAGATGGACCTACAAAGATCTCCTGACCAAATCGGATAAGGGGTGGAGAATTAAATCATTTGAAGAACTAAAAGATAAATCAATAGGGTGGTTACAGGTTCACCAAATTAACGCCCTATGGAATGAACACAAAAAAATAGGGATGAATGAGAAAAAATCAAAATTCCAAGTGGAAATATTAGAAGGAAAGAGTAAGCTTCTATCCAAAATGTACAATCAATTACTGGAATGGGATACAAAAGACGAGGAGGTGAAGGAGGTCATGATAAAGTGGGCCGTAGATTTGGGATATAGTTTAGAATATGAGAGATGGGTGAAACTTTGGACTAAGGACATGAAATTTACAGCATGCGTTAGCCTCCGTGAAAATATGGAAAAAATGATGTATCGTTGGCATATTACTCCTGTTAAGCTTGGAAAAATGTACAAGACTGGAGACAAAAGATGTTGGAAATGTAAAAAAAAAGAGGGAGACTTCCATCATATGTGGTGGTCATGTGAAGAAGTGAAGAGGTTCTGGGGTTCTATCTATGATGAATTGAAAAAGATACTGAAATACACATTTCCTAAAAAACCAGAAGCATTTCTTCTGGGAATGGTCGGTGAGGAGATTAGAAAAGAAGACCAAACCATGTTCCAGTATGCAACGACAGCAGCAAGACTGCTGTTGGCACAGAACTGGAAATCATCTAAAATACCAACTATAAGTGAATGGCAAATCAAGCTATTTGAGTACTCTGAGCTAGCAAAAATGACACAGAAGATCAGGCATCAGAGTAATAAAATCTTTATTAATGATTGGAACAAATTTATATCATACATGGAGAAAAACTTAGGTAATATTAAAATAACAGTAGGTGAATTATAGAATCTGCGAAGTAAAGATAAAGGTAGAAAGAAGGAACTGCAAGAAGGGTATCAATGGGATATAGCTTAAATCGCGGTGGAGGGAAGTCAGAATGATATTATGATAATTAATACTTTCGGAGAAATGTATTTACGTCTTGATATTTTATTGTCTACATCTGTTTATTTTGCGATGTCTTTTTTTTTCTTTTCTATTGTGATTTTAAAAGAGTGAATATTGGAAATAAAAGTTATTAAAAAAAAAAAGAATGGATAGGTTTGATCTTCTTGCAGTCCATGGGACAAATTCACGCGGGACAACTGGCTATTGTGGTTTATTATTACGGGGCGAGTGCTTTGGAGCTTGTGTCCTGCTTGTGGGTTTTCCCTTGCTGCATCTGGTTTGCAACCATGGGATGCTGGACTAGATGGGCCTTTGAGCAGCTCAGTTGGTTAGAGCATGGTGCTGAGAATGCCAAGGTTGCAGGTTCAATCCCCGTATGGGACAACTGCGTATTCCTGCATTGCAGAGAGTTGGACTAGATGATCCCCAGGGTCCCTTCCACCTCTATGATTCTTCTATGACTTCTGTCCCCCACCCCCACCCCTCAGCTGTTACAGCTCAAACCAAGAAGCGAGCCTAGCAGAAAGAAGCCACATGATCAAACTCAAGACTGAAACGTTTTATTAAAAGGGTTCTTTAATTTTCTCTAGGAAAACAATCATACATACAAAGAACAGGGGAAGAAAGGAAGGCTGTGTGTTTTCTCTAAGGCACAAAAGTGTTTTTGAGAGAGAAAAACGATCAGCACACCTACAGCAGTCATCAGAAGGTGTGTGCCTGCAGCAAATCATCGGCAGAAAAATGGCACAGTTGCAGCAATGGGCGAGGGCATGGATTGCTCTTTGGAAATAATATTAGCTGGCTCCTGTAAGCAGGCAGATCCTCCAGCTAACAACTCTCTTACTGAGTCTCTTAGTGAGGGGGGGGGACTATTTTATTGGGGGGGGGCTACTCTTCCCAGGGTAGCCTTGAGAGGCTGAATCGATCAGCATCAATGTGGCTGGAAAAAAATACAGAGAACTTTGCTATTGCAGAAGGAAATTGCAGAGAGTTGTACATATGACATTTCTGGGATCGGGGGGGGGGGGGACTTTAAAACATCGTTGTCCAAGGTGCGCTCTGGATTCGCAGCAGAAACTATGACAAAACCCTCAAGTCGAAGCCACAGGCTGCTTTGTTGCCAAAGTTTTTTTCCTCCCCTCCTAGACTGGTTTTTAGAAACCACGCTTCCTCTGGTGGGGAGGAAGAAGTGGGGTTGGGGCTAAGTGGCGAAGACGGTTTTGTTCCCCAGCGCAGAAAGGAAAGGGCCCAGTGTTCTTTGGACGGTTCAGGGGACGCCTCAATAAGGAGGAGGTGGGGAGGCCTTGGTAGCCACGTCTGGGTAGGGGCGCGGCGGCTCCAGGTGGTCGATGGGCTGGTACGAGCTGCGGTCCTGCCCGACGTTGAGGACACCTGTGCAGAAGGAAAGGGGAAAGCGACAGCTTTTAGCCTTCGGATGCAGCACCCAGGGTTCAAGGTGTTCCCAGCAAGAATCTAAGTGCTGGGATGAGCTGCAACTGGAGAGCTAGCTGTAATTTTCTGAGCCGTGAATTAGACTATCACTTGCCTTTACAGCCCCCAATACCTTGCATCAATGGGACGCGGGTGGCGCTGCGGGTTAAACCACAGAGCCTAGGACTTGCCGATCAGAAGGTCGGCGGTTCGAATCCCCGCGACGGGGTGAGCTCCCGTTGCTCAGTCCCTGCTCCTGCCAACCTAGCAGTTCAAAAGCACGTCAAAGTGCAAGTAGATAAATAGGTACCGCTCCGGCGGGAAGGTAAACGGTGTTTCCGTGTGTTGCTCTGGTTTGCCAGAAGCGGCTTAGTCATGCTAGCCACATGACCCAGAAGCTGTACGCCGGCTCCCCTCGGCCAATAAAGCGAGATGAGCGCCGCAACCCCAGAGTCGGTCACGACTGGACCTAATGGTCAGGAGTCCCTTTACCTTTATACCTTGCATCACAGCTCTGACCGCTGGCCATGTTGGCTGGAGGGCTACTGTTTCTCCACCTCTGAACTAGACCGTCACTTGTCTTCACTGCCCCTAGGGACCACTGACCATGGCAGCTGCGGCTGATGGGAAGTGGAATCTCATCTCAAATGCTGCAGGTTCCCCATCAATGAACCAGACCATCACTTGCCTTTACTGCCCCTGTTCCTTCTCAGTTCTGCCATCTTTTTTTTTATGCATGGCCAGGCAGCCTGGTTGATGGACAACAAATCCCATCCTTGTCCCTATTGGCCATGCTGGCTGATGGGAGTTGGCAATCCAACCATGTTTGGAGAGTCACAAGTTTCCTTAGCCATTGCACTTTGTTGTCCATTGCCAGTGATCAATTTCCAAAATGAGGGATAGGTGCTTTGTGTCCAGGAAACCTCGCCTCTCAGGTGGCACTTTTGGTTGCTGTGAGCGACTAGGTGGGGAAGCACTCTGCACATGCTCTACCGCACCTTCTTTATGCAAAAACCCTAGAGTCCTTTGGCCCAGTCTTTGCTGACTTTAAAAATAGTTTGGTAAACTCTGGGAGCTTGGGTCTATCTATGGAAAGGTAAAAGGTCAGGGCCCCCTTGACGGTTAAGTCCAGTCAAAGGCCACTATGGGGTGTGGCGCTCATCTCGCTTTCAGGCTGAGGGAGCCAGCATTTGTCCGCAGACAGCTTTCCGGGTCATGTGGCCAGCATGTCTAAACCGGACAGGACACCGTGACGGAAACCAGAGCACACGGAAATGCCGTTTACCTTCCTGCCACAGCAGCACCTACCGTATTTTTCGCTCTATAAGACACACCCAACCATAAGACGCACCTAGTTTTTAGAGGAGGAAAACAAGAAACAAGAAAGCAATGCAAAGCCTCTTGAGTGAAGAGGGAGGAATGCTCCCACTGCGCTCATGAGGCTTTGCGTGGCTATCCCTGAAGCCAGAAGAGCAAGAGGGATCGCTGCGCACCAATCCCTCTTGCTCTTCTGGCTTCAGCGATAGCATTCACTCCATAAAATGAAGACACATTTCCCCATACTTTTTAGGAGGGGAAAAGTGCGTCTTATAGAGCAAACAACAACAACAACAACAACAACAACAACAACGGTATTTATCTACTTGCACTGGTGTGCTTTTGAACTGCAGAAATCCGTTCCGCGATTCTCTTCGTCTAGCGGTTTTTTCGTCTTGCGAGGCATTCGTCTTGCGGGGCACCACTGTAGTTGCTCTGGAAAAAAAGTGGGATTCTCTCTTCCCTCTTTTTATTTATTTGCACAGAGGTGCTCTTATGTGTGTGTTTTATTACAAATATAGCAGAGGGGGAAAAGGGAGAAGGAAGAGGAAAAAACAAACACCACCAATTCCTACTGACATTAAGAATAATTCATCATCCAAAAAGAGAAGAATAACCCATCAAAAAGGCTGTTGATTTTTCATCAGGTCTTTTTTAAAAAAATACCCCATACATACACCCCCCATCCCACCCCCACACCATTGATTTATTAACCTCCTTCTCAAGGCAATTTACACATAAGGTAATTTAAAACCGTTAATAACACTTGAGACAACAAAAACACCTAAAGCAAGACTAAAACTGCCACCAGATTCAGCAGTAAACAGTGAGTTTTCTGGGGAAAGCAGACGGGCAAACGAAAAACTTCTCGAACTTGTGCCCAGAAAGCACTGGCCAAACAGAAGTAATAGTGTGTGTGTGTGTGTGTGTGTGTGTGGAGAGGGGGGGGCAAACTTACTTGGAGACAAATCTTCTGCTCGGTATACAAAGAGCTGGAGCATGGCTCTGCGTACTGCTGGCATTACTGCTGCCTGCAGGAGGTTGGCTTCCAAATCGCCACTGTCTGGCAAATGGGCTGCATCCTTGGAGAAGAGAAAGGCGCAACATAAACCTGTGACCCAGATGCTGGTGGCCCTCTAGATGTTTTTGGCTCACAACCCCCATCAGCCCCAGCCTGCCCCAGCTGTGCTGGTGGGGATGGATGGGAACACAGGAAGCTGCCTTGTCATGGATCAGGCCATTGGCCTACCTGGCACAGTGCTGTCCACACTGACCAGCAATGGCTCCCAAGACTTTGGATGGGAGACATTCCCTGCCCCACCTGGAGATGCGGGGGGGGGGGGGGGCAGGACTTCCTGCAAGCAAAGCAGGTGCTCTGTCAGGGAGCTCCCTTCCCCATAATCCTTTTTCAGTCTCAAATATCGGGAGGGCCCTAGGTGGGTGAAAGCTGTCACAGACCATCTCTACAGAACACGGAGGGAGTTTCAGATTCAAACAGGGCATTTTCTGTGTTCATTTCAGTGGCAGCTGCAAAAGAAGCACAAACACTGTAGCGGGAACAAATGCAATGTTGGAACCAGCCGACAGTTATGCAAGGAAAGCTGTGGAAAACTCAACCCAGTTTAACAGGCATGCCGTCTCCCAAGAAAACAGTAGATCTGGCATGTGGGACCTGCTGTCCTGTAGCTTCTTCCTGTGGTGAGCCACACAGGAGGGCCACATGGGGGCAGGCAATGGTGTAAGGTGGGCCTTTTCGATTTAGCCAGGTACTCAGAGTAGAATTCATGGTTCTGTTTTCAAAACAACCTTATGAGGTAAGGAAATGAATTAATTATAGGTCTTTTCCCGCTGCTTGTTCATGTTCCTGGAAAAGTCTGCAACAGTTCAAATATAGGCGCAAATAAAACTTAAATAAAGACCACAGAATTGCAAGAGCAATTAAAATTATCTGCAAAAGGTGAGAGAAGGAAAAGCAACAACAAACAAAAGACAGGCTTCAGGCAAACTTCTCTGGGGAGGGTGTTCCATGGCTGGAGTGCTACTACCGGAAAGGCCCTTTAGATAGTGGGGGAACCCCAAGCAGCTTTCCTGTGAAGTTTTTAATGTAGGGGCAGGTGCAAATCGAGACAGGTGGTAAGGTCAAGATGGAGCAACTGGACCCCATTCACCCACTGAGCTTCAGGGCAAAATAGGAGTTTGAACCTTGTTCCCCACAGGAATAAGTCTAACACTCCATATCCACCATCCCAGTCTGGCATAGGAATTTGGGTGGGGACCCCACATAGTAGAATCATGGAATCATAGTTGGAACGGATCCTGAGGATCATCTAGTTCAGGAATATGCAGCTGTCCCTTACTGAACCCGCAACCTTGATGTTCTCAACACCACACTCTAACTAACTGAGCTGATGTTGGCATCCTGTAGCAGGACCCAGGTATAGATAATATTTATCTTCTTAAAAATGTTGCTGCTAAAATCCCAAGTTCTTCCTATTTAGGCTGCTGGTACAAGGCCACCAAGAGTTCTGCTTGTCTAGTCAGCCTGTCCTGCTCTACTAAACCATTTAGCAAGTTGGCGTCTGACCTAGGTAAAGGTAAAGGTACCCCTGCCCGAAGGCCAGTCGTGACCGACTCTGGGGTTGTGCGCCCATCTCACTTAAGAGGCCGGGGGCCAGCGCTGTCCGGAGACACTTCCGGGTCACGTGGCCAGCGTGACAAAGCTGCTCTGGCGAGCTGGCACCAGCGCAGCACACGGAAACGGCGTTTACCTTCCCGCTAGAAAGCGCTACCTATTTATCTACTTGCACTTTAGGGGTGCTTTCGAACTGCTAGGTGGGCAGGAGCTGGGACCGAAAGACGGGAGCTCACCCCGCCGCGGGGATTCGAACCGCCGACCATGCGATCGGCAAGCCCTAGGTGCTGAGGATTTACCCACAGCGCCACCCGCGTCCCACAGGCGTCTGACCTACCAGTCTTGAAAAATGATCCAAACAAGGCACCCCATCATTTTAATAGCTGCCAATGGCATCACATGAACTTGAATGCCCGTGACAAGCCTCTGTTGAGGTGGTGAAGATGTTGTAATGTAAAGATTTTTACCGGCGCCTGATCTCCAGCTCCAAGGACACAGAGGTGAACTTTCACATAGCCCCTTAGTCCGGCATTGAGATTAGCTGGGTCATAGAGGCTCAGCCATTTGCCCATCAGAGCATGACCTAGGGAAAAGAACAAGAGCCAACATTCACACCATCCAGAAGGGCCATCTAATTGTGGACAGACATTCATTTGAAAAACATTCGAAGATCCTGCTGGATCAGGCTTGGCCAGCATCCTCTTCTCACCAGGGCCTGTCAGATCCCTTTGGGACCCGAGCCCAAGAGCCCTCTCTCCCCCGGGGTTTCCAGCAGCTGGTCTTCAGAAGCCTTGCTGCCTCCAGCCATGGAGGCAGAGCATAGTCATCATGGCCAGCAGCCATTGATTGCCAAGGACAGCCTTTTCCTCCATCCTTTTTTAACGCCATCCTCGATGGCGGCCATCACTGCCTCCTGTGGCAGTGAGTTCCACAGTTCAATATTTTAACTGTTTAACTGCTTTGTGAAGAAGGGCTTTCTTTTATCTGTCCTGAATCTTCCAACATCATTGGTTGTTCATGAGTTCAGGTGTTATGAGAGAGGGAGAAAAACATTTCTCTGTCCACTTTCTCCAGGCCAGGCATCATTTTAGACACCTCTGTCATTTCACCTCTTGCCCACCTTTTCTCTTAACTAAAAAGTCCTCGCAAGGGAGTTGCTATGAGTAACAGTATCACAAGGATGCTTCCTTTTTGTCAAACGTCAATATAAAACTGTGTGACCTGGTCAGAGTCCCTCTTTCCTTACTCTGTAGGTAATATAAGCTGTCAAGCCCTAAATCTGAGGTCTGAGCTGAAACTTTTCACAAGTTTCCATGAATGGTTTTGGCCCTGTTGATGAGGGCTTCCTTTTCCAATTCTTTGAGGCACTCCTTGTGAAAAGGTTAATCCGATTGCTTACATTGCCTCACTAGCTCTCACTCTCAATTGCCTTCAACTGCCATCACCATATACTCAAATCTGACGGGCTCTATAGCGTAGTAATACCATCCCATGTCCTACAATAGCCGGTTTACATTTCATTTCCCACAAACATACATAGAAAATAGGCAATTTAAATATAGTAGCAGCACAACAGCTGTAATATGTAATACAAATATAATGCACTACAATATAAAAAGCATATTAGCACAAAACAACCAGTAGGACAATTAACAGGATCTGACACCAAAAACATCCATGGAGCTTGTGATGTGAGGATGGAGCACAAAGCCCAATGGAGGGCGGAGGAAGGGAACAGTGGCTGAAGGGTCTTGGACACCCTGCCTCCCAAGAGCCCTCAAACTCGCCACTGGCTCAAGACAAAAGTACCTGGAGATTCATACACAAGCTCGATCTCAATCTGCAGAGAGAGAAAAACAGAAGGAGTTACAGGAATTGTCAAGGAAAGGAAAAATTGAGCTGTGGGGAAATTTCAGGGCAATTCAGAATATTGCAAAGAGATTGTGGTTAGACTAAATTGTGGTGGTTTTTCCTTTTTGCGGGAGGTGGGGTTCCCTTCCAATCCTGTGATTTTATAACTAAAATGGGGTTCCACAGGAATAGGGGAGATTGCTAAAATGGTCAAATGCTTCTTTATTAAGGAAATAGCATAGGCAGGTCTATTAAGTATCTGTATTGTAATGTATGCTAATGTGTTGTCACAGAAACTCTAAATCTCTGGAGGCTCTTCTGGGTGGTCAGTGGAAGATGGTGTGTCTCCCTCCCTCTCCCTGGCTAAAGGGGACGTCTTCAAGACCTTTTCTGTGTGGAAAAGGACACAGGAGAATGGCCGTCTGGGGGCTGGAGCTACAGAAGAGACACAGAGGCCTGACTTGCTCTCTGCAAGAATCCAAAGCTATGGCTTTGGTGACCCATCCCAGGAACCTAAAGTAGGAGGAAGAGATGATCAGCTGGAAGATTAATGCTGTAAACCTTCCAGAACATGCTCAGCCTGTGTTTATAAACCTTCTACCACAGAAATCACCATCAGCCTTCCGTGGCCTTCACTCCAAGGAAACCAACCCAAGGTATGAGCTGGGACTAGGGATTTACAAATTCTGGTTTTCTAAGTTTCTCCTTTTTCCAATCTTAAATTCAGTTCTTCACATTTCTGCAGCAATTTGGTTTTCTTAGTGTGAATTTCCCCTAATTCTTAAATGCAGTTTTGACAAATATAGACATGTTTGCAAGCACTCTCCCCTATGATCATGCCTTTTTGTATGGCATTTTCACTGATGTATGCCTGTACAGGCAAACGTTACCCTAATATAACATTGCATTTAGTAGTTGTTGCTCTAATGTAATTAGCTGCCATAAATAGAGCCTGTTTAAGTGTTGGATGTTGCCAGATGTTGAGTGCTACCAGTGGTAAAACAACAAACAAACAATGAATGAATGAATGAATGTCAAAAGCTTGGCTGAGAGATCAGAACTTCTGAAAAAGACTCTTTCCCTTGTCTTGGGGGCCAGCCCAGGGCAGCTCAAGGCCCCGTCCTGAGTTCAGGCCCACTGAGCAGCACCAGCAGGGAGGCACCTCTTGATTTCTGCCTCTCTGTAGATATCAGCCCAAATTGCACCCTGAAGACCCCAATGAGGGAATCGGCCCGTATTGCCTTGGAGTTCAGCACCTAAAAAAGAAACACACATAAATTCCCCTCCCACAAAGCTGCCTTGTTCGTCTAGTATAGGGGTTGGCAATGCAGTGCCTCCAGATGTTGAGGACTACAATTCCTATCACCCTTGATCACTGATTCAGCTGATGGGAGCTGAATTCCAAAATACTGTATGTGGAGGGCCCCCCCCACCACCACACTGGTTGTCTCTGGTCTGAGTAAGAGGCAATTGTGGCCTCAGTCGCAACTCCACTCTCCCCCAGGCAGTGACTAAAACAAGGAGTGATAAAATAAACTCAACCAGACAACAATCTGGATTAAAAATGGCCACAGCTTTATTGACTGCAGAAGTAGGTGGAATTTTGGCGCAGGCATCGGGTGTCTATTTGTCCTAGCCTGCTGCCGGAGGGCTGAAACATTTTCAGGGTTATGCCAAGGACTTTGGCCTCTCCGAGACCCCAAGCTACTGAGGTGGCCATGCTAAGGCCATTTGCTGGAAGCTCTAAGGCCCGCCTGCCCCATGCTTGGCTTCTGGACAGAGACTTCCACCCTCTAATGGGGTGCCCTGAATACGCTGCTGGTCCTGGACTGGGCAATGCACCTTCACCCAAAAGATATGGAGGGCACCACACCACATGAATCATAGAATCATAGAATCATAGAATCATAGAATCATAGAGTTGGAAGAGACCACAAGGGCCATCGAGTCCAACCCCCTGCCAAGCAGGAAACACCATCAGAGCACTCCTGACATATGGTTGTCAAGCCTCTGCTTAAAGACCTCCAAAGAAGGAGACTCCACCACACTCCTTGGCAGCAAATTCCACTGTCGAACAGCTCTTACTGTCAGGAAGTTCTTCCTAATGTTTAGGTGGAATCTTCTTTCTTGTAGTTTGGATCCATTGCTCCGTGTCCGCTTCTCTGGAGCAGCAGAAAACAGCCTTTCTCCCTCCTCTATGTGACATCCTTTTATATATTTGAACATGGCTATCATATCCCCCCTTAACCTCCTCTTCTCCAGGCTAAACATGCCCAGCTCCCTTAGCCGTTCCTCATAAGGCATCATTTCCAGGCCTTTGACCATTTTGGTTGCCCTCCTCTGGACACGTTCCAGTTTGTCAGTGTCCTTCTTGAACTGTGGTGCCCAGAACTGGACACAGTACTCCAGGTGAGGTCTGACCAGAGCAGAATACAGTGGCACTATTACTTCCCTTGATCTAGATGCTATACTCCTATTGATGAGGCCCAGAATTGCATTGGCTTTTTTAGCTGCCGCGTCACACTGTTGGCTCATGTCAAGTTTGTGGTCAACCAAGACTCCTAGATCCTTTTCACATGTACTGCTCTCAAGCCAGGTGTCACCCATCTTGTATTTGTGCCTCTCATTTTTTTTGCCCAAGTGCAATACTTTACATTTCTCCCTGTTAAAATTCATCTTGTTTGTTTTGGCCCAGTTCTCTAATCTGTCAAGGTCGTTTTGAAGTGTGATCCTGTCCTCTGGGGTGTTAGCCACCCCTCCCAGTTTGGTGTCATCTGCAAATTTGATCAGGATGCCCTTGAGTCCATCATCCAAGTCGTTGATAAAGATGTTGAATAAGACCGGGCCCAAGACAGAACCCTGTGGCACCCCACTAGTCACTCTTCTCCAGGATGAAGAGGAACCATTGATGAGCACCCTTTGGGTTCGGTCAGTCAGCCAGTTACAAATCCACTGAGTGGTAGCATAGTCAAGACCGCATTTTACCAGCTTCTTTACAAGAATATCATGGGGCACCTTGTCAAATGCCTTGCTGAAATCAAGGTAGACTACATCCACTGCGTTCCCTTCATCTACCAGGCTTGTAATTCTGTCAAAAAACGAGATCAGGTTAGTCTGACATGACTTATTTTTCAGAAATCCATGCTGACTATTGGTGATCACAGCATTCCTTTCTAGGTGCTCACAGACTGTTTGCTTAATGATCTGCTCCAGAATCTTCCCTGGTATTGATGTCAGACTGACTGGGCGGTAATTATTTGGGTCCTCTCTTTTCCCCTTTTTGAAAATAGGGACAACATTTGCCCTCCTCCAGTCTGCCGGGACTTCGCCTGTTCTCCAGGAATTCTCAAAGATGACTGCCAGTGGTTCTGAGATCACATCTGCCACTTCTTTTAATACTCTTGGATGCAGTTCATCTGGCCCTGGAGACTTGAATACATCTAGACTAGCCAAGTATTCTTGTACTATCTCCTTAGTTATTCTGGGCTGTGTTTCCTCTGCTGAATCATTTGCTCCAAATTCTTCAGGTCGGGCATTGTTTTCTTTATCGGAGAAGACTGAGGCAAAGAAGGCATTGAGGAGTTCAGCCCTTTCTGTGTCCCCTGTTTGCATTTCACCATCTTCTCCTCTGAATGACCCCACTGTTTCTTTGTTCTTCCTTTTGCTACGAACATACCCATAAAAGCCTTTTTTGTTGCTTTTAACCTCTCTAGCAAGCCTGAGTTCATTCTGTGCTTTAGCTTTTCTGACTTTGTGTCTACACGTGCTGGCTATTTGTTTGAATTCCTCTTTGGTGGTTTCCCCCCTTTTCCATTTTTTGTACACATCCTTTTTAAATCTTAACTCAGTTAAAAGTTCTTTAGGTAGCCACCCTGGCTTCTTTAGGCACCTTCCATGTTTCCGTCTCATTGGTATTGCCTGAAGTTGTGCTTTTACTATCTCCCTCTTAACAAACTCCCAGCCATCATGAACTCCCTTTCCTTTTAGTATTACTGTCCATGGGATCTCACCCAGCACTTCCCTAAGTTTTATGAAGTCGGCTTTCTTAAAGTCAAGAAATTGAGTCCTAGTATGCTTGGCTGCTCCTTTCCGCTGTATAGTAAACTTCAGAAGAGCATGATCACTCGCGCCTAATGATCCTTCCACTTCTACCCCACTAACCAGGTCATCAACATTGGTTAGGACCAGATCTAAAATGGCTGTTCCTCTTGTTGCTTCTCCCACTTTCTGGACAATGAAGTTGTCTGCAAGGCCAGTGAGGAATCTGTTTGACCTTATGCTCTTGGCTGAGTTTGACATCCAACAAATATCCGGGTAATTGAAGTCCCCCATTACTACTATCTCCCTTCCTTTTGCATGCTTGGCCATCTGTTCCAGGAAGGCATCATCTATGTCCTCCGTTTGGCTTGGGGATCTATAGTAAACTCCCACAATGAGGTCTCTGTTATTCTTCTCTCCCTTAATTTTGACCCAAATGCTCTCACTTTGGCTTTGAGGTTCTAAATCTTGGATCTCTTCACAGGTATACACATCCCTGACATATAATGCCACTCCTCCTCCTTTCTTGTCTGGTCTGTTTCTCTGAAATAGATTGTATCCCTCCATTATTACATTCCAATCGTGGGACTTATCCCACCAGGTTTCAGTGATGCCTATTATGTCATATTTAGTTTGCTGTACCAAGAGCTCAAGCTCATCTTGTTTATTTCCCATGCTTTGCGCATTAGTGTACAGACATTGAAGTCCATTAATCATTCCCCCGTGTCTCTTATTTAAGGATTTTTTCCTCTCACCACTAGGTCTGTGTGCTGTTTGCTCCATTTGGTCTATGACATTTGGATGATCATCTTCATCAATTGATAGACTCCTACCTTCAGGAGCACTGTCTCCCTCCCCCACATTAGTCAGTTTAAAGCCCTCCTGATGAGGTTTCTGAGATTTTTGGCAAAAACATTCCTCCCAACCGTTGTGAGGTGCAGCCCATCGCTTGCCAGAAGTCCATCTTTAAGAAACTGCAGCCCGTGATCTAAGAATCCAAACCGTTCCTGTTTACACCATTTGCGAAGCCAGTTGTTCACTTCCACTATTTTTCCCTCTCTCCCTGGGCCACGTCGTTCAACTGGGAGGACAGATGAGATGACAATTTGTGCATTTAATTGCTTCAATTTCCTGCCCAGAGCCTCGTAGTCTCTTTTGATCCTCTGGAGGTTATTGCTTGCAGTGTCATTGGTTCCCACATGAACCAAGAGGAAGGGGTATTTGTCAGTGGGTTTTATGATTCCTTGCAGTCGTTCAGTTACATCTTGGATCTTAGCCCCGGGGAGACAGCACACTTCCCGAGACATCTTGTCAGGCCCACAGATCACTGCTTCTGTTCCCCTCAGTAGGGAATCCCCTATCACCACTACACGCCTCCTCTTAGGTTTGGTCGGGGTTCTTCCGTGAGCTGTCCGTTCCAAGGTCGCCTGGACATTCCCTGAGGACTGACTTTGCTGCTCGTCCTCATATACCTGATCGACTGTAATGACGGAGAGATCCTCAAATGGGGTCTGCTCTTCGTCTTCCATGCTAGGGGAGAGGACCTCAAAGCGATTGTGTATTTCTAAACAATCAGAGCGAACCCTGGGCCTCCTACTTCTTTGAGTCACGTTTCTCCATATATCTGGCTCCTGTGTTGGTGAACTAGCCTCCTTCTCAGGGGAGTCCCCTGTCTCCTCCTTGGTGGAGACGGTGTGCTCTGTTGCTTCCAAGAAGAGCTCTAGCTCTCTAATTCTTTGGAGCGTAGCTACACGTTCCTCCAGTTGCTGGACTTTGTCTTGTAAGAGTGCAATCAACATGCAATTGCTGCAAGTAAAGCTGCCTGCAACCTTTGGCAAGATGGCAAACATTGCGCAGGAATCACAGGCGACTGCAGCTGTTCCCTCACCCTCCATCTTGAGAACATGTCGTTGGGGGTGACTACAGCGGTCTTCCATCATAAAAAAGCGTGAAGACAGGACAAATAACTCCCCCCAAAAAACCCCCTAGTTCTCTGCCAACAAACGTGTGAGACTAGCTCCCCTAAATCTAAAAGATGGATCAAACCTCAACAGAAGCCCTGCCCCCTCTGACCTTTGCCCAGAGAGAGCAGCTAATCAGCCACAAGTAACACACACAAGAAAACCCTTTTTTGCACCTTCTTCAGCTGCTGCCCTGCAAACTCTGATAAGCTCCTCCCACAGCTAATCACCTACCTCAACAGAAGCCCTGCCCCCTCTGACCTTTGCCCAGAGAGAGCAGCTAAACAGCCACAAGAAACTCACACAGGAAAACCCTTTTTGTTCCTTCTTCAGCTGTTCCTTCTATCCCTCCTGGCTGCCTCCTTCATCCCCACAGCAGTTGAGTGAGGGTTCACGCCGATGAATTCGAACCTTCCCATGGTCTCTGAGGATACCCTAAATAACCTAACAGAGTCTAGCTTGGCTTTAGAATTAACTGCATTGCCCCCTGTAATTCCTGAATGGTAGCGGGTTGGGCTGGATGACCCTGCGGGGTCCCTTTCAATTCTGTGATTCTATTAGCTGTGACTCCTCCATTGCAGGGGGCTGGACTACTATTCCTGGGAAAAGCTTCACCCAGCCTTGGCAATTCATCATGCTGGGAATGAACCCCGGCACCCCCCAGGCAAGCAAACCTGCCCCCTTCCAAGCTGGGTTCCACCCCCACCCACCCAGAAAGCAGAACCCCACCTTTGGCACACACCAAAACCCACAGCACACAGTTAGGGGGCTACTAGCACAGGCCAAGCAAACCCAGAGCCAGCCACACAAACGCCCCAGACTTCCAAGCTTCCTTCCTGCTTCTTTGATAGTTACTTCACAGATGGGCATCAATACAAACAGACTCTCCATCGTCCCAGCACAGGGGGTCAAGGAAGGAGGCAGTGGAGCACTCTGAAGTTCCCCCAGACTTCTCTTGGGGAAATACTCAGCGGTGGGGCTCAGCATGCAGAAGGCTCCAGGCTCTGTCCCCAACACAGCCATTGCTGCCAGTCACAGAGTAGAAGAATACAGAGCAAGGTGCACTCAGTGCTCTGAATTGATATAAGGGAGCATGCCTTGTTCAGATTAGTTCTTTACTATTCAGAACCATGAGGTCTAGAAACTTGTTTTATCGTGATGGGAAGGAGCGTGGTTCAGTGGCAGAGCACCGGCTTGGCACGCATTGTTCAATCCCTAAGGGCAGCACCTCCAGACAGAAGTGGGAACTTTCCCCTGTCTGAAACCCTGGAGGGCCACTGCTGCCAGCCAGTGTAGGCAGCACTGAGCTAGATGGACCGGTAGTCTGACTCAGCACAACGCGGCTCCCAATGTTCCTGGACCTGCCTGGTGCAGGCAAGGACCTTGCCTTGCAGTCCCCAAATCCAGACGGAGCCCAGGAAGCCAGAGGAGCGGCTCTCTTATGGTCCTCTGTGTCCAGAGCAGCTGTCTACCAGCTCAATCTGCCGCAGACTGTCTTGCAGAGTCGTGCATGCTCTGATCATCTCCCGCTTGGACTACTGCAATGCGCTCTACGTGGGGCTACCTTTGAAGGGTACCCAGAAACTACAACTAATCAAGAATGTGGCAGTTAGACTGGTGACTGGGAGTGGTCGCCAAAACCACACAACACCGGTCCTGAAAGACCTACATTGGCTCCCAGTACATTTCGGAGCACAATTCAAAGTGTCGGTGCTGGCCTTTAAAGCCCTAAATGGCCTCGGTCCAGTATATCTGAAGGAGCGTCTCCACCCCCATCGTTCAGCCCGGACACTGAGGTCCAGCTCCGAGGGCCTTCTGGCAGTTCCCTCATTGCGAGAAGTGAGGTTACAGGGAACCAGACAGAGGGACTTCTCAGTGTGGAATGCCCTCCCGTCAGATATCAAGGAAATAAACAACTACCTGACTTTTAGAAGACATCTGAAATCAGCCCTGTTTAGGGAAGTTTTTAATGTTTGATGTTTTATCATGTTTTTAATATTCTGTTGGGAGCCGCCCAGAGTGGCCAGATGGGTGGGATATAAATATAATAATAATAATAATAATAATAATAATAATAATAATAATAATAACAACAACAACAACAACAACAACAACAACAATAATTGGCAGCAATGGCTCAGCAGAGTTTCAGGCAGAGAAATTTTCCCCAGCCTACTGAGATACATTCCTGGAGACTGGAACTGGGACCTTCTGCATGCCAAGCAGGGGCTCTGCCCGCTGAGTTGCAGCCCTTTCCCAACCACGCCACACTGCTGTAAACCAGGCACTGCACTCTGCCCGGCGGGGCGGGCATCAGGAAGCAACATGCCAGTCCCTGCCCTTGCGTGCCACAGCCCAGCTGGAGGGAGAGGCTTGTGTTCCTTCGGGCATGATTCACAGATCCCGAGGGAGGGGCCAGGGGTGTCCATCACTCACACTGACAGAGAAACACACGGCACAACACAAGCAGGCGAGCGCAAAGGGACCTGGAGGCCACACCCCCCCCTCGAAAAGGGCTGTGCAACAGGCAGGTAGCTCTGCCGATCCATGCACAGCTCAGAGATGTTTTTCTCCCACTAGAGATCCAGGGTTGCCCGTTGCAACTTCAGTGGCAGTGTGTTCAGGAGACGCAATAGGGAGGTTGTTTAGCTGAACCTAAGCGTATAGTTAAAGCTACGGTTTTCCCAGTAGTGATGTCTGGAAGTGAGAGCTGGACCATAAAGAAGGCTGATCACCAAAGAATTGATGCTTTTGAATTATGGTGCTGGAGGAGACTCTTGAGAGTCCCATGGACTGCAAGAAGATCAAACCTCTCCATTCTGAAGGAAATCAGCCCTGAGTGCTCACTGGAAGGACAGATCCTGAAGCTGAGGCTCCAAGACTTTGGCCACCTCATGAGAAGCGAAGACTCCCTGGAAAAGACCCTGATGTTGGGAAAGATGGAGGGCCCAAGGAGAAGGGGACGACAGAGGACGAGGTGGCTGGACAGTGTTCTTGAAGCTACCAGCATGAGTTTGACCCAACTGCGGGAGGCAGTGGAAGACAGGAGTGCCTGGTGTGCTCTGGTCCAGGGGGTCACGAAGAGTCGGACATGACTAAACGACTAAACAACAACAAGCGTATAAGACGAGCGTGCTGAATGAGGTTCTGCCCATCAAGTCCTGCATCCTGTCCCCAAAGTGGCCAAACAGATGCCAGATGAGAGAGACTTTGTGCTGGCCACCAGGCAATGGCTTGTGCCACCTGCCTCGACCCACCTCCTCCAGTCCTGGGAGGATTTCCCAGACCATGACTTTAGGAACAGCAGAAGCACCTGGGGGGGAAAGGAGTTCAAGTATATATTTCTGAAAAATAATTTTGTGTGTCTTTGTTTCTCAATTTGTATTGTGCTATTTTATGCCCTGTGACTTGCCGTTATTTTTTGTTGATTATAGTTTAGAAATTATCTATTGCAATTGCGAAGAACGAATTTCTGCTTCATTATTATGTGCTGAAATTTAATTTTACAGTGTGCTGATACAGTGGTACCGTTCCGAGTTTCGAAACGTTCAAAAACCGAGGCGCAAACAGGGCTATCTGCAAATTCAATTGAGAAAATGGAACAACATGCAGCAGAAGCCGTTTGATTTCTGAGGTGCATTCGAAAACGGAAGCATTTACTTGCGGGTTTTCGGCATTCGCGTTCCAAAACGGGTCAAGAAACTTGGTTCAAGAACCAAGGTGCCACTGTATATTTTAATGGATTGTTGTTCTATTTTTATTATGACATGTTTTTGGTATTGGAGCAGGTTGTCAGAAGGTGTGCAATCCTTGCTGATTCCTCAAGCTTGCAAACCGCCTTGCGAATGTTAATATAGAAAGGCGGTGTGCAAATTAAAAGTGGGATGAGATTATGGGAAACCGCAAAACAGGACTTGAGAGTGCAGTAGCAGCTCCTCCCTCTGGCACTTTTGAGCGACTGGCACTCAGATGCACCGCTAGCACAGCCGTGGTGGAAATGTGTCGCTACGAAGGCGGCCTCTCCTGCTATATAGCTGAGCAAGAGAAGTGTGTGCTCTCTCTGTGTGGAGAGCATAGGGTTGCTCCGAAACCTCCCTCTTACAATCTGCAAAGATCACTCTGGCCAGACCTCACAGATGGTGAAACGTGAGCCCTGCAGCTGCAAGAACAATCTCGGATGTTTTCTTCCATACAGGATTCCAAGGAGGTGCTGAGGAGGAGCCAAAGGGAGGGGGGGTGACGGTTCCTGGGAGGGGGGTGATCATTAGGGATGGGTAAATTCGTCCATTTCAACCCAGTTTCTCTCCTTTCCTATCTTAAATTCAGTTTCAGGATTTGAAAAATAGCTGGTTTTGTTTCTGATCTGTTTTATATTTGTTTTATGGTTCTCTTTAATTGAAGATTATTATTTTTTTAATCAGTTTCTCCGCATTTCCACAGCAATTTGCAATTACAACACTCGTGAAAACCGATCATCACTTTAGTGCAAACTTCTCTCAGCAAACTCATTTTTGAATAGTGTTTCTGACACTGTTCTGCAAGGGATTTTCTCTAGTATAATGCATTTGGGGCATGTTATTTCGCTCATATTTCACGCCCCTGCACAATATATACTTTTTTGCACACATCGCTTGTTTGGAAAACGGTGTCCTGAAATTTGCACAAGTGCCAGCTTGCAAGGATGACTATGTTTCAGTTTGTGTTTCACGAAGTGTGAATTTGAAGGGATCTCCCTTCTAAAGTGAACTGAATGCGAATTTCTCCCCCAACTAGGGGTACCCATTTGTTCTTGGACAGCCACCAACCCTGACAATCGCCTACACTGGCTGAGGATGTTGGGAATCATAGTCCAACAACACCGGGTTGACCCACCTTCCCTTGAACCGAGAGGGGAGGTGCCTGGCGAGAAAGGGGCTCCCTGACCCTATTCTGCCCCTGGGACAGACGCCTCCAGGTCCAATTGCACCCCTCTGACGCCACACTCACCTGGGGACTGCATTGTAATGGGGGGAGGCGGGGTTTGGGCTGAAAGCAAATGGACAGGTAATGGTGAATGGGACGGGAGGCGCCCATTTCCACAATAAACTCCACCCCATCCTAACCCACATATAGGTTCCAGTCTGGTTCACCTGCTCCCAAGCGGCGGAACTGGAATCCCCACGTGGAGGTGACGTAGGAGGCGATGGAGCCGCTCTCAATGACCGAGAAAAGCACCTGGCGGATCTGGTCCTCATCCACGTTCCTCTCGGAGCCCACGTCCAGCTCCACGAAGATGTAGCCGTCAATCTCTCTGGGGGGAAAAGAAGGTGCGTGGGCACAATTCACGGACCCATCATGTGCTGAAGGGGGTAAAACCTGAGTCTGGAGACAGGGTCCAATTCCCACCTCCCACCTAACTCTTCCTTTCCAGGGATTGTGCTGTTCAGATCCTAAAACAGTGTTTCCCAAACGTGGCTCTCGAGCTGCTTTGGGGACTGATTTAGGGATGATGGGAGTTGTAGTCCAAAACCAGCTGGAGACCCAAGTTTGGGAACCACTGTCCTAAAATATCTCTCTCTCTTTTTTGTATAATTTTTCATTAAATTTTCTGTTTTACAATTTAGAATACTCATTTAAGCATCCTTAAAATATTAATGACTTCCCTTCTTCTCTTTCCATGGTTCATTTTGCAAATCATAAATCCCTGCATGTTTTACAAAAACTAAACCATTATTACATCCATCAAAACTTATTTACACTGAATTAATCTTAATGCTGCCAACGTTTTCAGCTGTACAGAATTATTTCCCATATATTCAATACACGTTTTCCAATCTTATCTAAACATATGTTCTTCTTGTTCTCTTATTCTATATGTTAAGTCTGCAAGCTGCACATATTCCGGCAGCTTAAGTTGCCATTCTTCTTCGGTTGGGACCTCACTCGTTTTCCATTTTTGGGCTAACAAAACATGGGCTGCAGTAGTGGCATACATAAATAACCTTTTTTGACACCTGGGAATTTCAGTCTGAATGTATCCCCAAGAAAATGGACTCTGGTTTTTTTTGGGGGGGG
This sequence comes from Podarcis muralis, assembly GCF_964188315.1. Classification (NCBI taxonomy): domain Eukaryota; kingdom Metazoa; phylum Chordata; class Lepidosauria; order Squamata; family Lacertidae; genus Podarcis; species Podarcis muralis. Next base: position 3,133,059 of record NC_135661.1, read on the forward strand.
GGTTTTGAAAAGTACTTTTAAAACATTTTTTTCCAATTCATTACGGATCATTTCCCAATACTCTTTTACCCTTTTACAAGTCCACCACATGTGAAAGAACTTCCCTCAACCTCTTTGCATCTCCTAAAATATCTCAATTTGCAGCTGTTGATTAAAAGAAACAAATTTCTGGATCTCGTCATCTCGTCAACATTGGAACAAGGTCTTCTCTAAAGCAAGGCTGGGAAAGGGGTGATCCTTCAGATGCTGGAAAAACTTTGCCTTTCACCGGCCCCGGCCAGCATGCCTAGTGGTCAGGGCTGAGGGTGGGAGGCTGAGTCCAAGGACAGCTATAGGGTCCCTGTCCCTGCATTGAAAGGAGGTTAATTGGAGGTAGCCAGAGGCACTGAATGCAAGTTATGGTCTACTTCAGTGATGGGAAACCTGTAGCCTTCAAATGTTGTCCACTGGAACTACTGCAATGCACTCTGCGTGGGGCTACCTTTGGAGGTGACCCGGAAACTACAACTAATCCAGAATGCGGCAGTTAGACTGGTGACGGGGGCAGCTGCCGAGACCATATAGCACAGGTCCTGAGAGACCTACATTGGCTCCCAGTTTCCGAGCACAATTCAAAGTGTTGGTGCTAAAGCCCTAAACGGCCTCGGTCCAGTATATCTGAAGGAACGTCTCCATCCCCATCGTTCTGCCCGGACGCTGAGGTCCAGCTTTGAGGGTCTTCTGGCAGTTCCCTCACTGCGAGAAGCAAAGCTACAGTGAACCAGGTAGAGGGCCTTTTCGGTAGAGGCGCCCGCCCTGTGGATGTGAAGGAAATAAGCAGCTATCTTCTCTTTAAAAGACATCTGAAGGCAGCCCTGTTCAGGGAAGTTTTTAATGTGTGACATTTTAATGTATTTTTAATCTTTGTTGGAAGCCGCCCAGAGTGGCTGGGGAAGCCCAGCCAGATGGGCGGGGTACAAATAATAAATTGTTGTTGTTGGCACTTCAGCAATCACTAGCCAGCATGGTCAACGGTCAGGAAGGATGTGAGTTCGAATCCAACGTCATCTGGAGCCCAGCAATGTCTTGAGGGCCACACATTCCCTTTCCCTCTTTTAAAACAAAGCAAGATTGTGATGGCGGCAGCTAGGGGCAGTGAAGGCAAGTGACAGTCTAGTTCCGGGATGGCAGCCTTCTGGGTGTTGCTAGACTCCAGCTCCATCCAGCCCTGGCCACTAGCATTGCCCATTGTAGAGATGGGAGTTGTAGTTCTGCACCAGCCCAGGTGTCCCCCATCCCTTTTCTAAGGATTGGGGCCATTCTTGGTGGGGCTTCTTGGTCTTTCTCCTACACTCTGCTTGCTCCCACAATCTCACATCACCCGGTTAAGAGCTTCTGCCTGCAATGCAAGCTCCTTAAAAGTAAACAGCACAGGCGGGGGTTAAATCCTGCCTCCGTGGCACCCTGGACATGGAAACCAGCCCCTGGACTCACTTGATGAAGACCACGCTAACCACCTGCTCTCCAGGGATCTTGTAGTATTCAGACTCCAGCTGCAGAGAGAAAATTGCATCAGCCTCGTAGAATTGCAGAGTTGGAAGGGGCCCAAATGGTCGCTGAGTCCAGTCCCCTGAAATGCAGGAATCCCTGCCAGGGTAGAACCATTCAAGGTGTTTGCTGCTCTGACCTTTCGGGGGATAAGGAAGAGGGCCAGTTCTGCTGCATCTGGTACTGAGAGGGGCCCCCAGACCTGCTAGCTCCTCCCAAGGCTCTTTGGCTAATTTTAAAATGTACTCATTTACTTATCTGCAATATTTCTAAGCCACCTTTAAAACACACACACACAAAATGCAAAGCAAATTAAATTACAATTGTGTTAAACCAGGCTTCCTCAACCTCGGCCCTCCAGATGTTTTAAGCCAGCCTTTCTCAACCTGTGGGTCCCCTGATGTTGTTGAACTACAACTCCCATCACCCCTAGCTAGCAAGGCCAGAGCTCAGGGATGATGGGAGTTGTAGTCCAACAGCATCTGGGGACCCACAGGTTAAGAACCGCTGTTTTAAGCCTACAACTCCCAAGATCCCTAGCTAGCAGGACCAGTGGGATGATGGGAATTGTAGTCTCAAAACATCTGGAGGGACGAGGTTGAGGAAGCCTGTGTTAAACGATGCACTGAAAGCTATGCAAAGCTGTCTGCTTGCCCCCAAACACACATTTTCACTGCCTGCAACAGGAGATCTGGGGAGATCAGAGGCGTGTGCGTTTCATCACCATGGAGCCACTGCAGAAAAGGCCCTGCTCCTGATACATTAACATCTTAACTCCAGGGAGGGTGGAACATGGAACAGGTATACCCTAGCAGATGTTAAAACATTGAGTTCAAGGGAATCTTATGGGAGTAGGTGCTTATTTTGATCCAAACGCACAGGGGTATAAAATTAGAGGAGGATAAGACTGTCCAAAGGGTCAGCTTGGGACAGCTCCTTTGTGGAAATGGGACAGAATCAGGCCTTACCGTGTCCACCACCGCTTTGGAGACATCCTGGAACTCCTCTGAGTTGACATCATCCAGGCGGGAGCTGTAGTCGATGGACTTTGTGAAATTCACCAGGGCCCGGAAATAGACTAGAGGGGAGAGATGATGGAAAGGAGACAGTTAGGAGATTGTTGGTCCCGTTAGTGACTTAATACAGAAGATAGCCTTCTCTTACCTAAACACTCACGACGACAGATACTAATGAGAATTCTCGTGTGTGTCGAAAGTTTCCTTACTGCAAGGCAGCATCGGAGACAGTGAAGCCCAATGATGGAGGTAGAGAGGGGCAGTGAAGGCAAATGATGGCCTAGTTCACAGAGATTCTCTCAAGGCAAATCTTTTAAAATGTAGTATAAACGCCAACAACTGGGAAACACTGGCCTGCGAGCGCTCCAATTGGAGAACAGCCTTTACCAAAGGTGTCATGGGCTTTGAAGATGCTCGAACTCAGGACCATAGCTGCCAACTTTCAGATTTGAAAATAAGGGATCAGCAGCCTCACCTGTCCCGGGGACAGTCTACGGGATATCTAATAATCCGGGATAGCAGCAGGAAGCAGCGGGAAACGGCGCTGGAATAAGGGAATTTCCCGCAAAAAAAGGGGGAGGTTGACAGCTATGCTCAGGATGCAAGGGAGAAACGTGCTAAGAGGAAGGCACGCTTGGCAAACCCTCATTGTGATCAACTTCCGCCCAGAAACCTCTGTCCCCACCGTGGAAGGACGTGTGGATCCAGAATTGGCCTCCACAGTCACTTACGGACTCACTGTTAAAACCGTGTTTATGGAAGACAATCTTACTTGGCTACGAGGGATCGCTGAAGAAGAAGGAGGAGGAGGAGGAGGAGGAAGAGGAGGAGGAGAAGAAGAAGAAGAAGAAGAAGAAGAAGAAGAAGAAGAAGAAGAAGAAGAAGAAGTAGTAGTAGTTCATAGAGGGGGAACCTCTGGCACTGTCGGGACGCCAGCTCCCATTAGCCAACATGGCCAACAGTAAGAGACAATTCGAGTCCAAGAACATCTGAAGGGCCACATTGTTCCCTGCTCTGCATCAGAGGAAGGCAGTGGGGTAATGGAAGCAAGCAAGGGGCAATGAAGACAAGTGAGGGCCTAGTTGCCGGAACCGCGGAAAGAACATGTCGCCGACTTCCTGCAAAATGGAAGCTGCCGGAGATGCGAGTGCGAAGGATTTCAAAGCCCTAACTGTAGCGCAAGGGAACTCTTGCCAGAGAATGTGTGTGTGTGTGTGTGTGTCTCAAATGAAAGGCACCAAATATGCCACCCCACCCAGGCGATAGCTTTCATGAGACATGCCTCCCTGCCCCCACACAGGCATGCAAGGCCTCAGCAGACCCCTCCTTCCAAGATGGGGAGATGAGGTGGAAGTCCGTGAAGGGGAGGGAAAGAGAGACAAAAAGGCCCTGGATATCAGCCTCGCCACCCCCAGATTTCACACAGGCTGCCTGCCAGGAGCACTGGCCAGCGGCAGCTCCCAGGCCCAGCTGCGAGGCAGGCCAAGCAACGGAAGGGTGTGCGACAGCAACGTTTTCGGGGCTCCAGGTGCCTCTGCAGCGAGAGCCGTGTCTGCATCAGGCGCTTTCCCTGCAGGGAAACGGAACGGGGGCGAGAGGCAGCTCTGCTTGGCTGCTACCTTTCATCCGAGGCAGTTAACTGGGGCCCGTAACTGCACTTTTTGAATGGGGAGATAGGACACCGCCAGGCTGGTCTTGTGTCTGGCTGCACAGCAGCCCTGAGGCAGGGCAGAGTTATACAGCAAAAAGAGCAAAGAGCAGGGAATCGCAGAATCACAGATTTAGAAGAGGGACCCAAGGGTCATCTAGTCCAACCCGCTGCAATGCAGGAATTACTGCCAGGGTAGTGACTGGCCCCTTGGCTTCCAGCCTCTCCAGAATTCAAGGTGTTTGCTGCTCTGACTTCCCGGGGGAAGAAGAAAGAGGGCCGATTCTGCTGCATCTGGCACTGAGATGGGCTCCCAGACCCGCTAGCTCATTGCAAGGCTGTTTGGCTAATTTTAAAATGTACTCCTTTACTTGTTTGCAATATTTCTAAGCCACCTGTAAAACACACACACACACACACACACACACACACACACACACACACACACACAGACAGCAAATTAAATTACAATTGTGTTAAACAGTGTATTGTAAGCTAGGCAAAGTTGTCTGCCTGTCCTTGTCCCTAAACACACATTTTCACTGCCTGCAGCAGGAGATCTGGGGAGATCAGAGGCCTGTTTCTTAGCAGAGTGCGTTTCATCGCCATGGAGCCGCTGCAGAAAAGGCCCCGCTCTTGAGACATGACAATCTTAACTCCAGTTAACTGGGCCCCTTAACTGCACTTTGTCAATGTGGGGATAGGACACTGCCCAGCTGGTCTTGTGTCTGGCTGCACAGCAGCCCTGGGGTAGGACAAAGAGCAGGGAATTGTAGAATCAAGAGGACACCAAGGGTGATCTCCAAACCCCTGCAATGCAGGAATCTCTACTAAAGAATTCATGACAGGTGGCCATCTAGGAAGAGGCAGGTGATGTGACCAAGGCTAGGCAGTGAGTCAAAACAGGAACCCTGAGACTAATAATAATAATAATAATAATAATAATAATAATAATAATATATTTATACACCGTCCATCTGGCTGGGTTTCCCAGCTGCTGTATTGTTTTCAACAGATCCACTCTGAGCAGGACTATTTATTTATTGATTATATTTCTGTCCCACTTTTTTCCTCCAGTGAGCTCAAGGCGGCCTACATGATTCTCCCTCTCCCTGTTTTTCTCTCACAACAGCCCTGTGAAGTAGGTTAGGCTGAGAGAGAAGTGACTCTGGCCCGACATCACCCAGGGAGCTTCATGGCTGAGTTGGGGGATTTGAAGCCTGGTCTCTCCAAGGTCTTAATCTGACATGCCACGCTGCCTTTCTGCTTCAGGATGAGAACAGAAATCGTGTGGCAGCGGCACGGCGGCAGCGGCAGGCCCCATTAGCTAAAGTGGTACCTCAGGTTAAGAATAGCTTCAGGTTAAGAACGGACCTCCAGAACAAATTAAGTTATTAACCCGAGGTACCACTGTATTGTCCCCTCCCCCCCCCCGAATTTTAAAGGTGCCGCTTATTTGTGGGTGCGGCTTATATCCGGGCCAATACGGTATTACTTCCCTTGGTCTGGACACTAGACTTCTGTGGATGCAGCCCAGAATTGCATTAGCCCTCCTTCTCCAACTCCCAGGACAGCAACCCAAGGCAGGGGTGCCAGGGTGCCTGTATCCCACTCCAATGCAGCCCGGGCAAACAGGGGTACCCGTTGTCCGACCCATACAAAGGCCCCATTCAGATGCCCCATGTGCCACTGTGCCCCCATGACCTGGCAAGAGCTGCCCGCTCCTCCCTGCCTGCAGAGTCACCCCCAAAGAATGTGCCATGCCCATGGATTCAAACAGCCCTTTCTAATGCCCTAACAGTATTTTTTTTCCTAAGGGGGATGAATGTTTGGGAGGAGGAAATGGAAAGGGGCGGTTCTCTCACACCCCCCCCCAAAAAAACCCCATTGCCTTACTCTCTTCCTTGCCACAGCCGCATGCAAATCTTTCATGCCAGGTTCTGCAACATTTTTTTGGGGGGGGGTGACCCAGATTGTTGCCTCCGGGGTTAGTATCACCCCAAGGATTAATCCAGCCCTTTGAAGCTCAGGGCTTTTTCGGCTGTGGCCCCGATCTGGTGGACCGCTCTGTCACAAGAGACTAGGGCCCTGCAGGACCTGACATCTTTCCACAGGGCCTGCAAGACAGAGCTGTTCCACCAGGCCTTTGGCCAAGGCACAGCCTGACCCCTTCCTTCTGTAATCCTCCCAGAACTCCAGCCCAACGGTTGCCATTAATTCGATTTTGAATTGATTCTAGAATGAATTGATTTTAGAATGCTGTGTTACTTTTATTGTTGTTAGCCGCTGTGAGCCCGGCTTCGGCTGGGGGAGGCAGGATATAAATAAAATTTATTATTATTATTACAGTGGTACCTCTGGTTACGTACTTAATTCGTTCCGGAGGTCTGTTCTTAACCTGAAACTGTTCTTAACCCGAAGCACCACTTTAGCTAATGGGGCCTCCCGCTGCTGCCGCGCCGCCAAAGCACGATTTCTGTTCTCAACCTGAAGCAAAGTTCTTAACCCGAGGTAGTATTTCTGGGTTAGCGGAGTCTGTAACCTGAAGCATATGTAACCTGAAGCGTATGTAACCCGAGGTACCACTGTATTATTATTATTATTATTATTATTATTATTATTATTATTATTGATAAAATATTTTATATTATTATTATTATTATTATTATTATTATTATTATTATTATTATTATTATTATTATTTTAAGTGCTGGAAGCTCAGCTCTGGAAGGTGGGAGCAAAACAGCAGAGGAAGGTGCTTCCTCTGAGCGCATGTAGAGTGCAGTTCCCTCTCTGCTGGGGCACAGCTATTGTCAGGGAATAGGCAGGCAGCCTTTATCTCTTTCTGTTTCACGGCATTCATATCCCACTGTTCTCCCCCTTCCGCATTTCAATCCCCACAACAGCCCTGTGAGGTAGATCAGGCTGAGAGGCAGGGGCGCTGGCCCCCAAGGTCACACCCAGTGAACTTCCTGGCCGAGTGGAGGGATTTGAATCCAAGTCCGATGATGAAACCACTATGCAAGACTGGCTCTCAGAGACAAAGAAGCATTTTGGGGGATGTGGCCCCCTCTGAAGAGGGCAAGGGATGAGACAGCGGCCTGGGGCAAGCCTGCTGCCCCAGGAACAATGTCAAGGCTGAATCTCCTGCCACAGCCTCACCTGTTTGGGACAAGGCCTGGGAGATGGCCTGGGGCACATCTGGGGAGCCAGATGTGGGCTTGCGAGGAGAAGCCATCTTGGCCCCAACTCCTGGAAAGGAGTTACAAAAGGAGATACAAGCAGACCCATAGAAGGTGGGGTGGGGAGGCAGGCCCCTTCTAAACAAAGGAAGGGTTTTAAGGGGAAAGGCTCCACAATCCGGAGCAGTAATACTTCAGAATGCCTGTTTCTGGGAACCACGGGGATTCCAGCTTCTTTCGCACCCGGGTCCTGCTTGCGGGCTTCCCACAATGGGCATCTGGTTGGCCGCTGTGAGAGCAGGACTCTGTGGACTAGATGGGGCACACTGGCCTGATCCACCAGGCCCTTTGCCGCTTCTTAGCTTCACTGCGCTCAACCGATGGAGCCTCCAGATGCAGGCGCAGTCTACCTCCAAATCCCTGTGACTCACACGCGAGGAGGGTGCTGCTGCTGCACCCTGGGGCTGCTGCCTGTTGGAGCATCTGTTTGGCCACGCTGAGAACCGGACGCTTGGGCCAGATGAGGTTTTTTGGCCTGATCCGGCCGCCAGGCTCTTAAAGAGAGGGAAGAGGCCTGGCAAAGGCAGCAGGGTGGGGGTAGCGGAGCAGAGGACCAGGCAAATCCAGGCAAATATCCAGGCAGATTTATCCGCCTGCACCCTGTAAAGGCTTGGCAAATGTCACCCCCCCCCCCCCGGCCCTGCAGTTGCTCCAGTCGTGTAAAAATCAGCCCCAAGTCTTTGATTCCTTTTAAGGAGCCCTACGCTCAGTGCCTCGCCTCTCACTCCCTGGGGCGGGTGAGCTGGAAAATCACTTTGAGTCGCAGAAGGAGAACAATAAAAGAGAGAGAGAGAGAGAGAGGTCTGCGGGCTTCTTCCTGTTGGCTGAGTCAGTTTGGTTGGCCAAACCTCCCCTTCCCTCATTGCAAAAGTCCAGGGGTAGAGAGATCGCCCATGGGATCATCACAAAGCACTCCTTAAACGCCCACCCAAAAATTCCCAGGCACCCAACTTGTTCTCGGATAGAATAACGGGAAGCTGTCTTCGTCGACCGAGTCGGACCATCAGTCCACCTAGCTCAATAATGTTGACTCTGACTGGCAGCAGCTCTGCAGGGAGATTTCCAGCACTACCTGGTGACGCCGCCCTGAGCTGAACCTGCAAAGCAGGCGCTCTAACCACTGAGCACCATTGCCCTCGCTTCACGACACCCCTCTCCCTGCCAGACAATTTCCAGCAGGCAGCTAATTATTCCATTGCCCCACCACCACCAAAAAAACAGCTTTCTTCTGACCATAACAATGGCTTTGGGGGGGGGGCACAGCAGGGCACCCCAACTCAGCCCCCTCCTGGCAGCATAGCCTCTGGCTTTCCTTACATGCAGGCTGCAATGACCCATGCTGGGGGGTGTTATAAGAATATTAAATAAACCTTCATAAATGTACAAGGCAAACACACGCATAAGTATATAAACCACGTGTCTGAAATAGTACAGGAGAACAATCCTAAAGCCATTTTGACTCTCCCAAACCATTTTGACTCTCCCAAATTGTCCTCAAATATTTCTCTGAAAGGGGGAAGGAAATGGCATTGACTTTTGCTTACCTGTCTTAAGGGCGTATTTGTGTATGAAGAGGGTGAGCCTGTGACCTGAATTCAGGAATTCAGGTATTTACCTTCACAAAAGAATGGCCAGGCTGCCCAGGCAAAGCAATCAGTGGCCATTATCAGGTATCCTAGGATTTCTGCTGGAGACTGCCTCTTGTGATGTATGTCTGCTGTAGACCACCCCCTTCTGTGATGTATGTATGATGTTTTGTGGGGTGGTCTCTGGCTACAAGGTGGGCAACTTCAAAAGTCTATATAAGGGCTTGCACACCATTGTTCTGGGTCCCTCCTCCCTCCTGTATGTGGTGAGTGAGGACCTTGTTGCAACAGTTGGATAAAGATCAGGCTTACTAGCCGCTTTGCTTCTCAATATTCTCTGGCTGGCCTCTGTTATTTTCTCCTACCGATGGGGAACCCACAGAAGGACTCTATCTGGGCTCTTGGATACCCCATCAGGGAAAAGGAGCAGTGTTTTCTATAACAGTGGGTTAGGGACTAGCCACTTACTGAGCAGAGAGTCGTCCTCAGGGGTCTCTGCACCCGTCATGCTTGCAGGGGGAGGGAGCCCGACAGGAGGAGGAGATGGAAGGTCTGCAGAGAAGAGAAGAGAAGAGAAGAGAAGAGAAGAGAAGAGAAGAGGAGGAAAAACCAGTTTTGTTATTGAAAATTCTAGCGCCCGACTAAGAGTAACAGAAAAGGAAGGACACAGAAATTTGGAAGGAAGGATGGAGAGGTTTGGTTATTGAGGCAGCTGGCGAAGGAATAATAGAATCATAGAATTGTAGAGTTGGAAGAGACCCTGAGGGTTGTTGTAAGAATTTATAAATCTCAAATATATAAATCATAAATTTACAAGGCAAACACACACACATAAGGATATAAACCACGTGCCTGAGATAGTACAGGAGACCCATCCTGAAGTCACTTTGAGTCTCTGAAACTGACCTCAAATATTTCTCTGCAAGGAGGAAGGAAATGGGAAAGCCTCTCCATTGTCTTTTGCTTACCTGTCTTAAGGGCGTATTTGTGTGTGAATAGGGTGAGCCTGTGACCAGGATTCAGGAATTTAAAGTATTTACCATCGCAAAGGAAAGGCCAGGCTGCTCAGGTAAAGCGATCAGTGACCATTAACAGATATCCTGGCAAACAGGTTTTCTGCTGGAGACTGCCTCTTGTGATGTATTTCTGCTGTAGACCAACTCCTTCTGTGATACATACCGTATTTTTCGCTCTATAACACGCAGTTTTTTCCTCCTGGAAAGTAAGGGGAAATGTCTGTGCGTGTTATGGAGCGAATGCCTACAGATGGCAGGGGAATCCGCTGCAGTTGTGAGCAGTCCGTGGCTCTCTTTGAAACTGCAAAGCGGGTGTAAGCGGCTCCTGTCAGCGAGCCGAGCCGGGCAGGAGGGAGAGAAGCAGAGCGGGGTTGGTTGCTTTAAAACAACCCCGTGCTCTATGTCCCTCTCTCTTCTCCACTGAGCTGCTAAGTAGCAGCAAAGCTTTTCAGCCAGCCTAGCCGGGAGGAGGGAGAGAAGCAGATCGGGGCTGGTTGCTTTAAAACAACCCCGTGTCCCTGCCTGCAGTTTTTTGCTGTCCGATTTTGGATCAGCCACTGTAGGGGCTGTGTGTGTGTGTGTGTGTGTGTGTGCTTGAGCTATCGTTCTCCTCCTCCTTCCTGTTCACTCTCCCAGCGCCCCAGCGCTCTCCTGCGACTTTAGGAGTGATACTCTGTGTGTGTCTCTCTGTGTGTGAGGCATCGTTCTCCTTCTCTTGCTTCCCCTTCACTCTCCCAGCGCCCCTGCTACTTCCAGCGCCCCTGCGACTTTAGGATTGATACTCTGTGTGTGTGTGTGTGTGTGTGTGTGTGTGTGTGTGTGTGTGTCTGTGTGTGTGTGAGGCATCGTTCTCCTCTTGCTTCCCCTTCACTCTCCCAGCGCCCCTGCGCTCTCCTGCGACTTTAGGATTGATACTCTGTGTGTGTGTGTGTGTGTGTGTGTGTGTGTGTGTGTGTGTCTGTGTGTGTGTGTGAGGCATCGTTCTCCTCTTGCTTCCCGTTCACTCTCCCAGCGCCCCTGCGCTCTCCTGCGACTTTAGGATTGATACTCTGTGTGTGTGTGTGTGTGTGTGTGTGTGTGTGTGTGTGTCTGTGTGTGTCTGTGTGTGTGTGTGAGGCATCGTTCTCCTCTTGCTTCCCCTTCACTCTCCCAGCGCCCCTGCGCTCTCCTGCGACTTTAGGATTGATACTCTGTGTGTGTGTGTGTGTGTGTGTGTGTCTGTGTGTGAGGCATCGTTCTCCTCTTGCTTCCCGTTCACTCTCCCAGCGCCCCTGCGCTCTCCTGCGACTTTAGGATTGATACTGTGTGTGTGTGTGAGAGAGAGGGGGGGGATCGTTCTCCTTCTCTTGCTTCCCACTCCCAGCGCCCCTGCGCTCTCCTGCGACTTTAGGATTGATACTCTGTGTGTGTGTGTGTGTGTGTGTGTCTGTGTGTGTGTGAGGCATCGTTCTCCTCTTGCTTCCCCTTCACTCTCCCAGCGCCCCTGCGCTCTCCTGCGACTTTAGGATTGATACTCTGTGTGTGAGAGAGAGAGGGGGGGATCGTTCTCCTTCTCTTGCTTCCCACTCCCAGCGCCCCTGCCTCTCCTGCGACTTTAGGATTGATACTCTGTGTGTGTGTGTGTGTGTCTGTGTGTGAGAGGGATTGTTCTCCTCCTCCTGCTTCCTGTTCACTCCCCCAGCGCCCCTGTGACTTTAGGGCGACTTTAGCATGGATCCACATGGATCCTCAGGATTTTTGCATTGGGCTACCCCAAACTCACCGTCAGATCACATGTCTGTGGCCACAGCATGAACCACAAAAATCATACATCCACTGTTTTGTTTAGAATATTTTTTTCTTGTTTTCCTCCTCTAAAAACTACGTGCGTGTTATGGTCTGGTGCGTGTTATAGAGCGAAAAATACGGTAATCATGCAAAGACATAGAGCAGCATTGCGTAATGCTAATGTAGTGTTTTAGAAACTAGGGACTCCAGGTTGTTTTGGGTCTACAATTCCTGCTAGCTAGGGATGATGGGAGTTGTAGTCCAAAAACAGCCAGAGACCTGAGGTTGGGAAACACTGTGCTAATGCAAACCTACCCCAGAAAGTTGTCGCAAAAAGGTTAAGAACGTAAGGTGCGACCAAGAAGCCCACATATAAAATTATCATCACTGTGCTCAGCTCACCGGCTTAGCAGCCCTTTCTGCACCTGAGCCACCAATGGCAGGATCCGCCGGGCTGCCCTGTAGCGGGAACGCCAGGCCTCAAACGCGCTCACCAGCCTCTTTTTCTCCAGGAGGGCGAGAGCTTCCTGGGCGCGAATCTCCTCTTTCTCCAGACGCTCCTTCTGAAGGCACCACAATCTGAAAGCTGCTGCGTTGCAGGGGGAAAGAGGGGGGGAGACATCGGGGGTGAGGAGAGCGCCAGGCGGGTAGATTTTCGTTTCCAAGCACAATTCAAAGTGTTCAAAGGCCCTAAATGGCCTCAGTCCAGTATATCTCCCATCGTTCTGCCTGGACACTGAGGTCCAGTGCCAAGGGCCTTCTGGCGGTTCCCTCCCTGCGAGAAGCCAAGTTACAGGGAACCAGCCAGAGGGCCTTCTCGGTAGTGGCGCCCGCCCTGTGGAACGCCCTCCCACCAGATGTCGAATAGGACAACAACTACCAGACTTTTAGAAGACATCTGAAGGCAGCCCTGTTTAGGGAAGCTTTTAATGTTTAACAGACCATTGTATTTTAATATTGTGTTGGAAGCCGCCCAGAGTGGCTGGGGAAACCCAGCCAGAGGGGCGGGGTATAAATAATAAATTATTATTATTATTACAGTGGCACCTCTGGTTAAGTACTTAATTCGTTCCGGAGGTCCGTTCTTAACCTGAAGCACCACTTTAGCTAATGGGGCCTCCCGCTGCCGCCACACCGCCGCTGCGCGATTTCTGTTCTCATCCTGGAGCAAAGTTCTTAAACCGAGGTACTATTTCTGGGTTAGCGGAGTCTATAACCTGAAGCGTTTGTAACCTGTAGCATATGTAACCCGAGGTACCACTGTAATAATAATAATAATAATAATAATAATAATAATAATAATAATAACAACAACCAGCACCGATCTGTTTGGGGCTTGGTGGCCCCAATCCTGCATCCTGTACTGGATAACCTCCCTGCTCCCAGATCCGCATTTGTCTTCAGGGGGTTGTTTATTCCTGATTCACCCCCTTCCGATTTGCATGATGCGAGTGGTTTTCTGGTGGCCCTAGGCCATTGCATGCAGGCCTGCTCTGCACTCCTTCTACCTAAGAACGGAAGAGGAGCCCCGCTGGAGCAAATCGGGAAAGCCTCTCCTCCTAACCCAGTATCCTGTTCCCGACGGCGGACAGCCTTGACACCGCTCGGGTGGGGAAATCTCACCGGTGTCCCTGCCAAAGAAATAACCGAGCCAAGCGACTGTCCCTCAGTGAGGAGGGAGGACAGGGGAGAAGCCCCCGAGACGAGGCGGAGGAAGAGACTCCCTTTCCGTTGCAAACCAAGCTCCCACGCCTTCCTTTCAACCGAGGGAAATGCAACGGGGGGAAGCCAAGGGGGGCTCGGACAGCCCACAGCCGCCGCAGCCTCTCCGATGGGGCCGCGGCAGGGATCTCGAGAGGGGCGCGCAAGGGCCGGAAAGGCGCCGCTTTGCTGCACGTTGCGCGGGGCTGACTTGCCCCATATTTATTCACTTACTACTTACTATTTACTTACTTACTACTTACTACTACTGTACTTACTACTTCAGAAATATCAACACCCTCAGATATGCAGATGACACAACCTTGATGGCAGAAAGTGAGGAGGAATTAAGGAACCTTTTAATGAGGGTGAAAGAGGAGAGTGCAAAATATGATCTGAAGCTCAACATCAAAAAAACGAAGATCATGGCCACTGGTCCCATCACCTCTTGGCAAATAGAAGGGGAAGAAATGGAGGCAGTGAGAGATTTTACTTTCTTGGGCTCCATGATCACTGCAGATGGTGACAGCAGCCACGAAATTAAAAGACGCCTGCTCCTTGGGAGAAAGGCGATGGCAAACCTAGACAGCATCTTAAAAAGCAGAGACATCACCTTGCCAACAAAGGTCCGTCTAGTTAAAGCCATGGTTTTCCCAGTAGTGATGTATGGAAGTGAGAGCTGGACCATAAAGAAGGCCGATTCCCAAATAATTGATGCTTTTGAATTCTGGTGCTGGAGGAGACTCTTGAGAGTCCCTTGGACTGCAAGAAGATCAAACACGCCACTACAGCAGCAAGAATTCTTCTGGCAAAGTATTGGAAGACACAAGAACTACCCACTCTGGAAGAATGGCAGACGAAGGTGATTGACTACATGGGACTGGCAGAGATGACCGGCAGAATCCGTGACCAGGGGAAAGAGACAGTGGAAGAAGACTGGAAGAAATTTAAAATATATCTTTAAAATTGCTGTAAAATTGAGGAGTGTTAAGATGTTAAGGAATTAAGAAATAGAGAATTGCAGCTGTAATCAATAAGTTAAAGAAAAAATAATTTAATGAAAGTGAATTAAATAATTAGTTAATTGGAGGAGTTGCTAAAGAAATGTAAAACAAGGGAAAATGTAAAAAAGGGAGGTATGGGGAAGTCGGGGAAGTAAGGTGTATGAAAATAAGATTATGAAATTATACATGTTTATATGTTTGTATGTTTTTGTTTTGTGTATTGTTTGTTTTTATTATGTGTTTGGAAAATCAATAAAAATTTATTTTTTTAAAAAAAAGAAGATCAAACCGATCCATTCTGAAGGAAATCTTTTTTTTTTTTTATTTTTTTTTATAATAAATTTTTATTAGTTTTCCATAAATAAAAAATAAACAAAACAAAAACATAGACATAAACAAACAAAAACGTGACTTCCCCATACCACCCCTTTTCTGCATTCTTGTTTCAAGATTTTTCAGCAACCCTCTGATCATAACTTAAATATATTTCATGTATTTAACTTCAGTTAATTATTAATACCACTGTAGTTCTTTATCTCTTATAACTCTGAGCCCCTAATTTTCCAAATTACAACAGTTTTTAAGATAAACTTTGAATTTGTTCCAGTCTTCATCCACCGCCTCTTTCCCCCGGTCTCGAATTCTGCCAGTCATCTCTGCCAGTCCCATATAGTCGATCACCTTCGTCTGCCATTCTTCCAACGTGGGTAAATCCTGCGTCTTCCAATACTTTGCTAGAAGAATACTTTGCTAGAAGAATTCTTGCTGCTGTGGTGGCGTACATAAAAAATGTCCTATCCTTCTTTGGCACCATTTGGCCCACCATACCCAAGAGAAAGGCCTCTGGTTTTTTTACAAACGTTCTCTTCAGAACTTTTTTTATTTCATTATAGATCATTTCCCAGAAAGCCTTAATCTTCGGGCAGGTCCACCAAAGGTGATAGAAGGTTCCCTCCGTTTCACTGCACTTCCAACACTTGTTATTGGGCAAATGATAGATCTTTGCTAACTTAGCAGGAGTCATGTACCACCTGTAGATCATTTTCATAATGTTTTCTTTTAAGGCATTGCATGCCGTAAATTTAACACCAGTGGTCCATAACTGCTCCCAGTCTGCAAATTCAATGTCATGCCCAATGTCCTGTGCCCATTTAATCATATTAGATTTCACCATTTCATCTTGAGTATTCCATTTCAACAGCAAGTTGTACATTCTTGACAAATTTTTAGTATTGGGTTCTAACAGTTCTGTTTCTAATTTTGACTTCTCCACCTGGAAGCCTTTCTTTCTGTCCTGTTTAAATACTTCATTTATCTGTCGATAATGTAACCAATCTCTCACCTTAAATTTCAGTTTCTCAAAACTCTGCAATTTTACATTTTCACCTTCCTGTTCTATAATTTCACAATATTTAGGCCAATTAGAACCCATATTCAATTTTTTCACCTCTTTTGCTTCCATTGGTGACAACCACCTGGGGGTTTTACTTTCAAACAGGTCTTTATACTTAATCCAAACATTATACAGAGCTTTCCTCACCATATGGTTCTTAAAACCCTTATGCAATTTTACCTTGTCATACCATATATATGCATGCCAGCCAAATCTATTGTCAAATCCTTCAAGGTCCAAAATGTCTGTATTCTCGAGGAGCAGCCAATCTTTCAACCAGCAAAACGCTGCTGATTCATAGTAGAGTCTTAAGTCCGGCAGGGCAAAACCCCCTCTATCTTTCGCATCTGTTAATGTCTTAAATTTTATTCTTGGCTTTTTGCCCTGCCAAACAAATTTCGATATGTCTTTCTGCCACCTCTTGAAACAGTCCATCTTGTCTATTATTTGTAATGTCTGAAACAGAAATAACATTCTAGGCAATACATTCATTTTGATAACAGCAATTCTGCCTAACAAGGAAAGTTTCAGCCTTGACCATATGTCTAAATCTTTCTTAACTTCTGTCCAACATTTATCATAATTGTCTTTAAAAAGATTCACATTTTTCGATGTCAAATTCACCCCCAGGTACTTCACTTTTTTTGCTATCTCCAAACCTGTTTCATTCTGGAATGTCTCTTTTTCTTCATTTGTTAGGTTTTTTTCCAATACTTTAGTTTTTTGAAGGAAATCAGCCCTGAGTGCTCACTGGAAGGACAGATCCTGAAGCTGAGGCTCCAATACTTTGGCCACCTCATGAGAAGAGAAGACTCCCTGGAAAAGACCCTGATGTTGGGAAAGATGGAGGGCACAAGGAGAAGGGGAAGACAGAGGACGAGATGGTTGGAGAGTGTTCTCGAAGCTACGAACATGAGTTTGACCAAACTGCGGGAGGCGGTGGAAGACAGGAGGGCCTGGCGTGCTCTGGTCCAGGGGGTCACGAAGAGTCGGACACGACTAAACAACACTTACTACATCCCCTAATGCAAACACGTTCGTTTGTTGGTATGCCTCTGTGTCTCCCATCGCTAGGAAAATTAGAGCAAATTATATAGCCAAGATAGCCACAAACTGTAAAGGAGATGAATTTATTTGACCCTTTCTACTCCGAATATAATTGCACATTGTATTAACATTATTTTTTAATATATTAGTGGCCATGTGGTGATTTTAGCCTATTAATTTTATTGTTTAATGTCTTAACCTGTATATTAAGGTACTTTTATAGCTCTCTTTAGAGTAGTGTCTTGATAATATAAATGTTTTAAGTTTTTTGTATTAATCCAGCATATTTTCTTTTAATTGTTGAATGATCCTGTGTACATTGCGGCAGCCTTTGGCTATGTGCAATAAAACTGACTGACTGACTATTCACTTACTGAATTTATATAGCTGCCCCATACATCAGGATTTGGGGGGGTGGGGAGAGAACTGAGTTCTCTGTGAAGCGATTGGTCAGTTAGGTAAGTATTTTTATTGACTTACTTGATTTTTTTTGGAGGAGGGCAGCTGCATACACCCACACCCCAGGCTGTGCCCATGGCCCCATAGCACAAATACTCTAGGAAACCAGAGTTGTGTAGTGGTTAGAGTGTTGGACGTGGACCTGGGTTCAAATCCCCCCACTCAGTCATGAAGCTCACCTGGGTGACCTTGAGCCAGCCACCTAACCTACTTTGCAGGGTCGTTGTAGGGATTAGCTGAAAACTGGGGTGAACCACATGGAAAAAACGGTGGGATAGAATTGCAGCAAATGAACTCTTCGGCTTACCTGCCGGCCGGATGGAGATGTCATTTGGCAACCTGGCACCCACATAGTTGCAACTGGAACTGTGCCAGTCGCAAAAAAGGCAGCTGGCAGATTTCTAACACTGGAAAGAACGGAAGAAGATACCCCCCCGCGCGATCTCATAGTGCTTAAGCTCGGGGGCATCCAATGAAACTGAATGCGATTCAACACAGACGAAAGGAAGTCATTCCTTGATTTATCGGCTACTTTAAAACGAGGCTGCATTTTAAATTGCATTTTAACCTGTATTTTAAATTGGTTTCCCCCCCCTTACTTTTCCCCCTATTATGTTTTTACTGTGAGCCCGGCTCTGGTCGGGGAGGGCGGGGTATAAATAAAATTTATTATGATTATGATTATTATTGCAGTGCACAAACTATGGAACTCACTCCTGCAGGAGACAGGGACGGTCAACTTGGATGGCTTTAGAAGAGGATTGGACAAATTCACGCGGGACAACTGGCTATTGTGGTTTATTATTACGGGGCGAGTGCTTTGGAGCTTGTGTCCTGCTTGTGGGTTCTTCCTTGCTGCATCTGGTTTGCAACCATGGGATGCTGGACTAGATGGGCCTTTGAGCAGCTCAGTTGGTTAGAGCATGGTGCTGATAATGCCAAGGTTGCAGGTTCAATCCCCGTATGGGACAATTCCTGCATTGCAGAGAGTTGGACTAGATGACCCCCAGGGTCCCTTCCACCTCTATGATTCTTCTATGACTTCTGTCCCCCACCCCCACCCCTCAGCTGTTACAGCTCAAACCAAGAAGCGAGCCTAGCAGAAAGAAGCCACATGATCAAACTCAAGACTGAAACGTTTTATTAAAAGGGTTCTTTAATTTTCTCTAGGAAAACAATCATACATACAAAGAACAGGGGAAGAAAGGAAGGCTGTGTGTTTTCTCTAAGGCACAAAAGTGTTTTTGAGAGAGAGAAACGATCAGCACACCTACAGCAGTCATCAGAAGGTGTGTGCCTGCAGCAAATCATCGGCAGAAAAATGGCACAGTTGCAGCAACGGGCGAGGGCATGGATTGCTCTTTGGAAATAATATTAGCTGGCTCCTGTAAGCAGACAGATCCTCCAGCTAACAACTCTCTTGCTGAGTCTCTTAGTGAGGGGGGGCTATTTTATTGGGGGGGCTACTCTTCCCAGGGTAGCCTTGAGAGGCTCAATCGATCAGCATCAATGTGGCTGGAAAAAAATACAGAGAACTTTGCTATTGCAGAAGGAAATTGCAGAGAGTTGTACATATGGCATTTCTGAGATCGGGGGGGGGGGGGGGGACGGGACTTTAAAACATCGTTGTCCAAGGTGCGCTCTGGATTCGCAGCAGAAACTATGACAAAACCCTCAAGTCGAAGCCACAGGCTGCTTTGTTGCCAAAGTTTTTTTCCTCCCCTCCTAGACTGGTTTTTAGAAACCACGCTTCCTCTGGTGGGGAGGAAGAAGTGGGGTTGGGGCTAAGTGGCGAAGACGGTTTTGTTCCCCAGCGCAGAAAGGAAAGGGCCCAGTGTTCTTTGGACGGTTCAGGGGACGCCTCCATAAGGAGGAGGTGGGGAGGCCTTGGTAGCCACGTCTGGGTAGGGGCGCGGCGGCTCCGGGTGGTCGATGGGCTGGTACGAGCTGCGGTCCTGCCCGACGTTGAGGACACCTGTGCAGAAGGAAAAGGGAAAGGGACAGCTTTTAGCCTTCGGATGCAGCACCCAGGGTT
Source organism: Podarcis muralis (assembly GCF_964188315.1). NCBI lineage: Eukaryota > Metazoa > Chordata > Lepidosauria > Squamata > Lacertidae > Podarcis > Podarcis muralis. Next base: position 3,152,500 of record NC_135661.1, read on the forward strand.
CAAGGTGTTCCCAGCAAGAATCTAAGTGCTGGGATGAGCTGCAACTGGAGAGCTAGCTGTAATTTTCTGAGCCGTGAATTAGACTATCACTTGCCTTTACAGCCCCCAATACCTTGCATCAATGGGACGCGGGTGGCGCTGCGGGTTAAACCACAGAGCCTAGGACTTGCTGATCAGAAGGTCGGCGGTTCGAATCCCCGCGACGGGGTGAGCTCCCGTTGCTCAGTCCCTGCTCCTGCCAACCTAGCAGTTCAAAAGCATGTCAAAGTGCAAGTAGATAAATAGGTACCGCTCCGGCGGGAAGGTAAATGGTGTTTCCGTGTGTTGCTCTGGTTTGCCAGAAGCGGCTTAGTCATGCTAGCCACATGACCCAGAAGCTGTACGCCGGCTCCCCTCGGCCAATAAAGCGAGATGAGCGCCGCAACCCCAGAGTCGGTCACGACTGGACCTAATGGTCAGGAGTCCCTTTACCTTTATACCTTGCATCACAGCTCTGACCGCTGGCCATGTTGGCTGGAGGGCTACTGTTTCTCCACCTCTGAACTAGACCGTCACTTGTCTTCACTGCCCCTAGGGACCACTGACCATGGCAGCTGCGGCTGATGGGAAGTGGAATCTCATCTCAAATGTTGCAGGTTTCCCATCAATGAACCAGACCATCACTTGCCTTTACTGCCCCTGTTCCTTCTCAGTTCTGCCATCTTTTTTTTTATGCATGGCCAGGCAGCCTGGTTGATGGACAACAAATCCCATCCTTGTCCCTATTGGCCATGCTGGCTGATGGGAGTTGGCAATCCAACCATGTTTGGAGAGTCACAAGTTCCCATAACCATTGCACTTCTTTGTTCATTGCCAGTGATCAATTTCCAAAATGAGGGATAGGTGCTTTGTGTCCAGGAAACCTCGCCTCTCAGGTGGCACTTTTGGTTGCTGTGAGTGACTAGGTGGGGAAGCACTCTGCACATGCTCTACCGCACCTTCTTTATGCAAAAACCCTAGAGTCCATTGGCCCAGTCTTTGCTGACTTTAAAAATAGTTTGGTAAACTCTGGGAGCTTGGGTCTATCTATGGAAAGGTAAAAGGTCAGGGCCCCCTTGACGGTTAAGTCCAGTCAAAGGCCACTATGGGGTGTGGCGCTCATCTCGCTTTCAGGCTGAGGGAGCCAGCATTTGTCCGCAGACAGCTTTCCGGGTCATGTGGCCAGCATGTCTAAACCGGACAGGACACCGTGACGGAAACCAGAGCGCACGGAAATGCCATTTACCTTCCTGCCACAGCAGCACCTACCGTATTTTTCGCTCTATAAGACACACCCAACCATAAGACGCACCTAGTTTTTAGAGGAGGAAAACAAGAAACAAGAAAGCAATGCAAAGCCTCTTGAGTGAAGAGGGAGGAATGCTCCCACTGCGCTCATGAGGCTTTGCGTGGCTATCCCTGAAGCCAGAAGAGCAAGAGGGATCGCTGCGCACCAATCCCTCTTGCTCTTCTGGCTTCAGCGATAGCATTCACTCCATAAAATGAAGACACATTTCCCCATACTTTTTAGGAGGGGAAAAGTGCGTCTTATAGAGCAAACAACAACAACAACAACAACAACGGTATTTATCTACTTGCACTGGTGTGCTTTCAAACTGCTAGGTTGGCAGGAGCTGGGACAGAGCAACGGGAGCTCACCCTGTCGCGGGGATTCAAACCGCCGACCTTCTGACTGGCAAGCCCAAAAGTCTCAGTGGTTGAGACCACAGCGCCACCCCCGTCCCTAGGGTCTATATATGATGGAGCTGTTGACCACCAAAGCTAAACTGAGCCTCCCAAACCAGAGACAGTCTACCTCTAAAGGCCAGCTTTTAGAACAGGGGCAGGCACCTGTGACCTTCTGAATGTTGCTGAACTTCCAACAGCCATCAGCCAGAATGGTGCTGGAATCCAGCAAAATCTGGAGGGCTACAGGTTCTTCACCCATTAAAGGAGAGCAGAGTTGTGACGGAGGCAGCCGGGGCCTAGAAAGGCACATGGGAGTAATAGAGTTACAACAGAGGCAGCTAGGGGGAAGGGAAGGCAAGTGATGGTCTTTGGGCCTGAGGAAGAATCTGTAGCCCTCCAGCCTCCATTAACCCTCAGGCAGGGATGGTGGGAGTTGTAGTTCATGTGTAGTCCAGCAACCATGAGGGGCAAGTGTTCACCACCCCTGAAATGAGGGGGGGACACACACCATTACAGACATCTGCCCCACTCGTGTGATTTCTAGTCATTGATAGCAACAGGACACTGGATTAGGTAGGCCTTTAATAAGATTTCTGTTTTCGTTAGGTTTCAATTCAAGTGTTGCTTTGTTTAAATGTGTAAAATATCACAGTGTTTCCTAGGACTTAAATCATTCCAAAGAAAAATAAGTTATTCTGGTCAATGAATGAAAGTTGAGCCTCCATGTTCAGAGGCAATCTATCCCTGGATATCAGGTGCTGTTGACAAACAAAATGGCATTGAATGCAGCCCCCCCCCCCAAACCCCCATCTGGTTCACTGTTGGGGGAAGGATTCAGCCCATGATAGTGACTTGGTCCAAAGCCGTCAGAGCTCACTTCACATTAAATTAAAATCTCTCAGAATCACACTTTGGAAATTCATTATTATTTTTTACTAATGGTTGAAATTCTCAATTTGTCCCTTGACACGGGGACATTCCCAGGGGAACTGAAGGAAGCAGTGATGTGTCCACTCTTAAAGAAAACTTCATTAGATCCTTTAGACCTATCCAATTACCGCCCAGTTTCAAATCTTCCATACCTGGGTAAGGTAATTGAGAGAGCGGTTGCTGAACAGCTTGGTAGGTTTCTGGAGGAAACATCGGCATTAGATCCATTTCAGTCCGGTTTCCGTCCTGGTTTTGGGACGGAGACGGCTCTGGTTGCCCTAACAGATGATCTCCGTAGACAACTGGATCGAGGCGGGTCAGGACTGCTGATCCTTTTAGATTTGTCAGCAGCCTTTGACATGGTCGATCAAGATCTTCTGGACCATCGCCTCGCAGACGTGGGGATACAGGGCATAGCATAGCCCGTAACTGGTTGTGCTCTTTTATCTCTGGTCGGGGACAGAGGGTGGCACTAGGGAGGGAAATGTCGTCGCGCCACTCCTTGGTGTGTGGAGTGCCACAGGGCGCAATCCTCTCCCCGATGCTTTTTAACATCTTTATGCGCCCCCTTGCCCAGATTATCCAGAGCTTTGGGCTGGGCAGTCACCAATATGCTGATGACACTCAGCTCTATCTGCTGATGGATGGCCACACCGACTCGGCCCCGAACACACTGACCAGATGCTTGGAAGCTGTGGCTGGATGGTTTCGTGGGAGCCGATTGAAACTAAATCCTTCGAAGACAGAGGTCCTATGGCTAGGTTGGGATGGCATGGGGATGAGGGACCAACTCCCTTCTCTTGCGGGAGCCCAATTAGTGCCATTGCCTTCCGTTAAGAGTTTGGGTGTAATCCTTGACGCCTCCCTTTCCATGGAGGCGCAAGTTACAGCAACAGCCAAGGCGACATTTTTCCACCTTTGCCGCATCAAGCAGTTGGTCCCTTACCTTTCCCGCCCCGACCTGGCCTCAGTGATCCATGCGATGGTCACCTCCAGGCTTGACTACTGTAATTCGCTCTACGTGGGGCTGCCCTTGAATCTGTCCCAGAAACTCCAGCGGGTGCAGAATGCTGCAGCGAGGCTCCTCACGGGGTCTCTGCCATGGGAGCATATTCATCCAGTGCTGATAGCAGACTAAGGTTGGTAAGGCAATGCCCCATTTGCCCCCAAATGACTGGCCACCCGTGCTTCAGAGACTCAACTGACGTGGGGAGGAAGACCTGTGAACCCCAATCCTATATTGACATTTTGTCCCAAAATTAAATTCTAGTGCAGGCATAGGCAACCTCGGCCCACCAGATGTTTTGGGACTACAACTCCCATCATCCCTAGGGCCCGCCTGCCCCATGCTTGGCTTCTGGACAGAGACTTCCACCCTCTAATGGGGTGCCCTGAATACGCTGCTGGTACTGGACTGGGCAATGCACCTTCACCCAAAAGATATGGAGGGCACCACACCACATGGGTTGCCCCTAGTCTAAGTGAGATCCATTTAGCAGCTGCATTATCCTTTTACCACTTGCATTGGGGCTTCTTTTGTATCTCTGAGGAAAAGGAATAGATTTCAGAGTTTAAAATTCAAAACAGGCAACCCAGCAACAACCAACTGTCTGCACAGAGGGTGCGGAAGAATGGAAAACATAATCAATGGAAGCTGGAGGAAGGTGACTCAAGAGCCACCAGCCCACACCACTTCTTCTGGTGTACACACCACACTTGCCTACCGTCAGGCTAGGCGGGGAAAGGGCCACAGTCCAGAGGGAGACGACCTGCTTTGCCTGCTGAAAGTCCCAGGTAAAGCTGAGAAAGACATCTGTTTGAAACCCTGGAGAGCTGCTGCCAGCCAGTGTATAACAAATACCCCAGCAGCCTGATTTGATACAAGACAACTTCCTGATTTGAAAGAGCTAAGAAAAAGTGTCAGGGTCAAGCTTGGACTTCACTTGGGCAATGGTGCGTTGGTTTTCTATCCTTATTTCTGGTTCCCCTGCCTGATGGCATCTTCTTAGGCCTCCTTCCCAGGAAAGGGTGTCTCCTGCTTTTTCCCTGCTAGCTCTCTCAGCCCACATCCACATCATAAAGTGCCATGACACCACTTTAAACAGTCCTGGCTTCCCCCAAAGGGTTCTGGGAGCTGTCGTTTGTTAAGAGTGCCAAGAGTTGTCAGGAGACCCCCATTCCCCTCCTAAAGCTACAGTTCCTACAGTGGTTTAACAATCCCTCTCCTCCTCAGGGACATCTGGGAATTATAGCTCTGTGAAGGGGAGAGGGGCCTCCTTAATGGCACCCTTCATGGTACAGCTCCCAGAACCCTTTGGGGAAAGTCAGGACTGTTTAAAGTGGTATTGTAGTGCTTTCAAGGTATGGTGCGAATGTGGCCTAACAAGTGAAGGAATTCCAATGGGTCTACTCTGAGTGGAACAACCTAGTTGCTTAACAGTCCTTTGTGGCCTTGTAGGTGTTGTGACCTCTTGTGAGAAGGAAGCGTGGCTGGGGAGTGGCAAAGCGTGCCCACAGCCTGCAACGTCTCAGAAGCAGCTCATGCAACCTCTCACCTGGCCAGGTTCCTTGGAGCTGCGATGAATGAGCCTGGGACCTGGCAGTGTTTAGCTGAGGGTGTGGATGGAGGACAAGGTTCTAGCTACTTGCTGGGGACGGTGGTGGGATGGCCTTGTTCCTCTATGCTTGGGAATCTCTCTGTTTGTTTTTGTATCCACTCCTCAGTTTCTGCTACGGCTCCTTCTGCCTCCTTGTTCCACTCAGACTCTCTGAAGATTCTGGACTAGAAGTCACTTTACGTCTGGCCTGCTTCTTCCTTTACAAAATTGCCAGTTCTGCTCCCCAGGTTATCAGCCCCGAGTCCGAATGAAGCCTGCCAGAGCTACAATTCTCAGAGTTCCCTGTGAAGAGGGATTGATGGTCTGGGAATGGTAGCTTTGTGAGGGGAACAGGAGTCTCCCAATAACTCTCCGTGTCCTTAGCAAGCTACAGCTCCCAGGATTCTTTGGAGCTGTTTAAAGTGACACGATAGTGCTTCAAATTGATGGTGCTAATGTGGCCCCAGTGGCCGACAACCCAATTTGCTGCTTCTTTACACGAGTCACAAGGTAATGCAGTCGCAAGATGTGTCTAACCTTTTGTCCTCCAGAGGTTGCTGGAATCCAACTCCTATCGTGCCAGACTTTGGGGGCTGATAGGAGCTGGAGCCTGGCAGCCTTTGGAGAGCACCACACGGGCTACTCTTGAGGACATGGGATTCTGTTGAAAAGGAAGGACCAGATGTCGCTTTATAATAATAATAATAATAATAATAATAATAATAATAATAATAATAATAATTTATTATTTGTACCCCGCCCATCTGGCTGGGTTTCCCCAGCCACTCTGGGCGGCTTCCAACAAAGATGAAAAATATACTAAAATGTCACATATTAAAAACTTCCCTGAACAGGGCTGCCTTCAGATGTCTTCTGAATGTCAGGTAGTTGTTTATCGCTTTGACATCTGATGGGAGGGCGTTCCATAGGACGGGCGCCACTACCGAGAAAGCCCTCTGCCTGGTTCCCTGTAACTTGGCCTCTCGCAGTGAGGGAACCGCCAGAAGGCCCTCGGAGCTGGACCTCAGTGTCCGGGCAGAACGATGGGGGTGGAGACGCTCCTTCAGATATACTGGACCGAGGCCGTTTAGGGTTTTAAAGGTCAGCACCAACACTTGGAATTGTGCTCGGAAACGTACTGGGAGCCAACGTACGGTGGTTCCTCGGGTTACATGCGCTTCAGGTTACATACGCTTCACTCACCAGTTTCTTTATGTAGCAGAATGTCCAATTCCCCTTTTGGGACGTGATTTTCTATCTAAAACCGCAGTGCCTAGGACTTGCCGATCACATGGTCGGCAGTTCGAATCCCCGCGGCGGGGTGCGCTCCCGTCGTTCGGTCCCAGCGCCTGCCAACCTAGCAGTTCGAAAGCACCCCCGGGTGCAAGTAGATAAATAGGGACCGCTTACCAGCGGGAAGGTAAACGGCGTTCCGTGTGCTGCGCTGGCTCGCCAGATGCAGCTTGTCACGCTGGCCACGTGACCCGGAAGTGTCTGCGGACAGCGCTGGCTCCCGGCCTATAGAGTGAGATGAGCGCACAACCCTAGAGTCTGGCAAGACTGGCCCGTACTACCTTTACCTTTTAAGGCCTTCGACACGATTAGACTTAAGTTCTTATGGAGTATTATGCAGGAGGGAGGATTAGGAGAGAACTTTGTGGAAGCAATCCGGGAATTGTAGAAAAGGGAAGGCTGTGGTCAGAGTGAATGAGGGGGTTTCAGATCAATTCAATATACAAAGAGGAGTTAAACAAGGATGTTTACTCTCACCACTACTATTTGTATTAGGTATGGAGTATAATACTATTTGAGTGGACAGGCGGAGTCCCCAGATCCCACGCGGTCCCCCTGTCATGTGGAATAACGACTCAAGACTACGTGCTATGGGATTAAATTGGCCACAACTTTATTAAATTTCAAATGTGGGTAGACCTTGGCTCAGGCATTGGGTGTTCTCCCTCCCCAGTCCCCAGCCCAAGGCCTGATACCGCCAAAGTTGTGACGTTTTGCTACGGGAAAGGCGAAACCTGCCAATGCAGGGAAATTCCTTTCCAGCCCTTTAACCGCGACCTTAACGTAGCAGCGCCCGCATACCTGTGAAGAAAAGTTAACCTGCAAAACCTGTGAAGAAAAGTTAACCTGCAAAATAAGACATTAACTGAGGGTGGGTAGGGTGGGAGAAGCTCTGGAGCCAAGTGAGGATTCCCAGGTAAGATCCTCCCTCTATTGTGTGGGCAGGTAATCCCTCCCCTACCTGGCCTGGTCTCCTTGGCAACGCTTCCCCCAGGTGGGATTGGACAACTGACTGAGGTAGGCGGAGACCTCCAGGTATCCCACCTGAGGGAAGGCAAAGCCAAGCCTATGCTGTTGGAGCCGCTCCAGATCTAGGGGCTGCATGCGTCCAGGCAAAGGGCGCCCCCCGTTTTAAGCGGGGAGCGGTCATTGTATTAGGTATGGAACCATCCCAAAGCAGTTGGAAAAGGTCCAGGCGGGTTCCAACTTGCACAGACCACTTGGAACTGGCCCATACTGGTTGGAACAGGTCTAGACTGGTTTGAACCAGACCAAGTCGGCTGAAACAGATCCAAGCCGGTTGGAACCGGTCTAGGCCAGTTTGAACCGGTCTAGGCCGGTTTCTGCCAGTCCAAGCCGGTTTGAATTGGTCGAGGCAGTTTTGTACCGGTTTAGGCCGGTTTGAAGAGTTCCAAGTGGGTTGGAACTGGCCCAGACAGGTTGGAGCAGGTCCAGGCCAGTTGGAGCAGGTGCAGGTCATTTGAAACTGGCCCAAGCTGGTTACAACAGGTTCAGGCTAGTTGGAACAGGTCTATGTCGCTTGGAACCAGCCCAGACCTGTAGGAATCATTTCATACCAGTTGGATCCAGCCCAAGCCAGTTGGAACCAGCCCAAACCAGTTGGGAAAGGTCCAGGCGGGATCCAACTTTCCCAGACTGGTTGGAACCAGCTCAGACTGGTTGGAAGAGGTCTAGACTGGTTTGAACCAGTCCAAGCCGATTTGTGCTGGTTGAAGCCGGTTTGAACTGGTCTAGGCTGTTTTGAACTGGTCAAATTCAGTTTCAAATGACCTGCACCTGCTCCAACTGGTCTGGACCTGCTCCAACCCGTCTGGGCCACTTCCAACCTACTTGGAACTGCTCAAACTAGCTTGGGTCGTTTAAAACCGGCCTAGACCTGTTCAAACCGGCCAAGACCGGTTTAAACTGGCTTGTACTGGCGTAAACCTGCCTAGACCGGTTCCAACTGGCCTAGACCGGTTCCAACCGGCTTCGACCTGTTTCAACCGACTTGGACCGGTTCAAACCAGCCTAGACCTGTTCCAACCAGTCTTAGCCAGTTCCTACCAGTCTGGGGCAGTTCAAACTGGTGTGGGCAAGTTGGAACCTGCATGGAATTTTCCCAACTGGTTTCAGCTGGTTCAAACTGGATTGGACCGGTTCCAACCCGTCTAAACCAGTTCCAACCGGTTTGGACCTGTACCACCCGGCTTGGACCGGTTCAAACCAGCCTAGACCTGTTCAAACTAGTCTGAGCCAGCAATAAAACCCTTTCTGCAACCCCAAGAGTGCCAGATTGGAGGGAGGACCTTCACTCACCAGTTTCTTTATGTACCAGAATGTCCAATTCCCCTTTTGGGACGTGATTTTCTATCTAAAATTCAAGCTCAAATAGCCTTCATGCCTAAAGGGGCAGAATTGAAATTACCACCAATTGTAGTAGCTCTAAAGCCAGGTGCAAGCAGAACTGTGCATGCGTCAGCGTGGGTAGGTGCACACCCGTCTCGCTCTTGGGACTTTACTAATTAAAAGCCTGAAAAACAAATAACTCTCTGCAAACTGATAGCTGAGATAACTGACCCAAAACTGGGCTTAGGTACAAGTCCTGGAGTTTTTTTCCTCGGTTTTTTATTTTTTTATTTTTTCCCCTTTTTTGTTTTTTTGTTTTTGTTTGTTTTTGTTTTGTTTTGTTTTTTTTATTTATTTCAAGTAATTACACTACCCATTAGGAAAATATGGTTCAAAACATGGAATAAGGTATTTAAAAATTGGATAATGGACCAGCCTTTATCACTTTGTTAGTGAAAGGTGTATGCAAAGCCCTGCAGATACAATGGAAACTGCACACTGCCTACCGACCACAGAGTTCCGGCAAGGCGGAAAGAATGAACTGGACCCTTAAATGATAGCTGGCCAAATTGTGCCAGGAAACTCATGGCAATTGGGTGGACTTTCTACCCGTAGCCTTGCTCAGGATCAGATGTGCACCCAACAAGAGGCTAAAGCTCTCTCCCTTTGAGCTTTTGTATGGAAGACCTCCTCCACTTACCGTATTTTTCGTCCCATAGGACGCTCCGTCCCATAGGACGCACCATTTTTTTGGGGGGGTGGGGGGCGAAATAAAGGAATAAAAAATTCCTTTATTCCCCCCCCCAAAACCAGGTCGGGGAACAGTGGGATCGTGGCGCTGCACCTCCCCGCTGTCCCCCGAGCTTGTGGGGCTGGCCAATGTCTGCCCGGCTCGAGGGGCGCTCTGCTTCAGGGCGCCCCACTCGTGGGGCGGCAGGCTGCGGACACCTGCGCGAAGCACGGGACGTCCTACGGAGGGTGCCCCGTGCTCCGCGCTGCAGGTAGCCGCCTGCAAGCCGTGCACACCCGGGGGGAGTTTCCCCAGGCACGCAAGGCTTGCGGACACCTGCGTGAAGCAAGGCTTGCGGGCGGCAGCCTGCAGCGCGGAGCACGGGGCGCCCTTCAGAGGACGCCCCGTGCTTCGCGCAGGTGTCTGCAAGCCTTGCACGTCCGGGGGAACTCCCCCGGGTGGGCAAGGCTTGCGGGCGGCAGCCGACAGCGCGGAGCACGGGGCGTCCTATGGATGGAACTCCCCCCGGGCGTGCAAGGCTTGCGGATAGCTTCCTGGAGCCTGGAGAGCGAGAGGTGTCGGTGCGCACCGACGCCTCTCGCTCTCCAGGCTTCAGCGAAAGCCTGCATACGCCCTATAGGACGCACACACATTTCCCCTTCATTTTTTGAGGGGGGAAAGTGCGTCCCATAGGGCGAAAAATACGGTACCACAGAAATAAGAGCAGACTTAGTACAAACGGGAGGACAGAGTACATCAGAACAAATCCAGTCTCTCTCTCGTGTCCAGTATCTCTCTCTCTCAACGGAAGGTTGGCTCACTCTCCAGGTATGCTGTGGTCTTGGTTACCTCCAGTTCTTCTTACAGTAATAATAAATGTTCTCCTTCTTATCTTCTTTTACTACCCAGGAGGAATTGTTGATATCCTTGTGCTCCTTGAACCCAAAGAAAATGTTTTTGTCAAGAATGCTAAGCAGATGTTTCAAATATATGGAGAAAATGTCACCCTTTATTATGAACACCCTCGAAAGGTAGCTGACATGTCTCTCATCCCAGGACTAATCAGGGACCCTGACATTGTCTTGGCAGGCCTGCTGTATAATCAAAGTGGCCTTTTCGCAACACCTCCTTCTGAAATGAATGATACCTCCTACCGATATTTCCGGTTCTCCAGAACCACCCAGGGCTTGTGCTTTTGTTGTTATGCCTCTGGATCATGGAACACCAAATGGAAAGGTTGGCCGCATGTCCAGCACCACCAACATAAAGGTTGGCTGGGAAATTACACACAGTGCACTGCTAAATTTTGATTGTGGGGTTGCTTCAACGCCTCTTACCAAAGCAACACCACATCCTCAGATCTGTATCCATACTTTCCCCAATAGAGGATATACAGTCAACTTCACCGGACAGGGATCCATCTGTTCTGGCTGGCTGATCAAGGACCCCAATCTTTGGTTCTTGTATAATGGACTAACCACTAATTACCACCCTGGTAATTATCAGTGTGTGGGAATGGGTGCCTTTACTTTCCCTGTGACTGTGGAGGCTTTTCTTCCTCTACCCTCTCTTAGAAACAGAAAGAGGAGAGAAGTCCAAGGGGAACAGTGCAGTGATGAGATTTTCCTGGCCCGCTCTGTGGGTGCTGTTGGTGGAGGCTTCGTTAGCATCCTCACCATCGGCATACATCCGGGAGTTGTGGCTGAACAAAATCGTGAAGCACTATTTGCCCTAACATGCAGGTTGGAGAAAACCATCAATGCCACTACACATATCCTCCGACAGTTGCAGTCCGAGATTGAGGATTTGAACCAGATAGCAGCAGCTAATAGACTTGCTCTTGACTATCTCCTTGCCAAATCAGGAGGTTTTTGTAAAATAGTCCCGGAAGGCAACTGCAGAGTGAAGTTTCATGACCTCAACAACACTATTGAGGACGAGTTGCCAAAATTACAGGCCCTTATAAATGATAACCAACCCAGTCAGAATCCTTGGGAATGGATGTGGTCTTGGGTCCCAGGAGTAGGATGGTTACATAGCCTTTTGACCGCCATTGCGGTAGGAGGATTAGTCTTCCTAATACTTCTTTGCATCACCCCTTGCTGCATATCTCTAGTCAGAGGAATGGTGGCCCAAAGCATTAAGAATCTCACTGAAACCCACACCATGGCCATATACCGAGCCCTGCCCCCCCCCCCCCCGGCAGAAGAAGAGCATGAATATGCTTGACTAATTCATGAAATGCCCCCTGAAGAGATCCCCTTGAGAGACACAGTTGTCTATACCGGGGTTCAACATGAGAGTCAAGCTGGAGAAACAACGGTGACTTGTTTCTAAGCTTGAAAGGGGGGAATGTGGCAAGTCCACCTGGAAGAGTTTTACCTTTACCTTTTATGTATAACCATAAATACTGATAATAATGCTTAAATTGTTAAGGCTAGAAGTGCCTAAAATCTTAAGAATCAAGATTATATGCTTTATGTATAACCATGTATCCTAATAATGCTTAAATTGTTAAGGCTAGAAGAGCCTCAAATCTTAAGACTCAAAATTTTATGCTTACAACATACGCTTCTGGTTTCTTGTTGAATGATTTTTTAAAAACCTTAATGATTTCTTCATGAACTTTGTTCCAAAAGCTTTTTATCTCCTTACACCCCACCATATATGGTACATTGTTCCTCTCTCGGTGTTACATCTCCAGCACACATTGGTTTTTTGCTTATAGATTTTTGGCGATTCCATGGGGCAGGGGTTAGGTACCACCGGTAGATCATTTTCATTAGATTCTCCCTTGTTGTATAACATGCTGTGAACTTGATGTCAAATTTCCACAGCTAACATTATGTTGTGGCCAAAATCCTGCGCCCACTTTATCATAACGTCCTTTATCATCTCATCCTTGAGTTCCCATTCCAAAAGTAGATCATACACCCTAGATAGGGTCTTTTTATTCATTTGTACTAATTCCTTTTGTAAGAATGACTGCTTTTCTCCAAAACCAGTTTTCTTATCCTGATTAAATATATGCACTATTTGGTGATATTGAATCTAGCCGTTACAATACTGTTTAATTTCTTCATACAATTTGATTTTTAATTGGCCCTGTTCTACCTTTATTAATTGTTGGTAAGTTGCCCAATTTGTGCCCATGTTTGTCTTTTTTACCGTTATCATCTCCACTGGGGATGCCCACCAGGGTATTTTGGGCTCTAATAGTCTGTAGTACTTATCCCAGACCTTGTATAATGAAATTCTTACTACAGTGGTGCCCCGCAAGACGAAATTAATTCGTTCTGCAAGTTTTGTCGTCTAGCGAATTTTTCGTCTTGCGAATCACGAAATCCCATAGGAATGCATTGAAAATCAATTAATGCATTCCTATGGTCAAAAAAAGTCCAAACAAAGCCAAATTTGGTACAACAACAGTTTATTAACTGCTCTTTAAAGTCACACATACTGTAAAGAGCAGTTCAAAAATTGAAGGGAAAATAAATTAACTTTATAAACATGACAGAAAAACATTTAAAAATCAACAAAGTGTACAGTACATTTTCTAAGACTCTGGGGGACCACTCGAAGAAGGCTCCTCTTCCACTCTTTGCTTCTTGCTCAAGAACCTGTCCATAGTCTGCTGCTTCATCCGCCTTTTCAGCACCTCCCTGAAAGGCGAAATGACCCTCGTATCAAAAAGGTTCCCAACGTCATTTGCCACGTGCACTCCTCCAGAACAGCTGGGCGGTTCTTCACGATCCTGGTGACTCCCTTGGCTGCATCAGTCGCCAGGATCTTCTTCCTCATCTTCAGGATGGTCCCGATGGTTGATGGATTCCTCCCGTACTCCCTGGCGATGTCCGCCACACGCATTCCGCCGTCGTGCTTCCGGATGATCTCCTTCTTCATTTCCAGCGTCACCTTCTCCTTCTTCCTCTCGCCGGCCACCGCAGCAGCAGTCTTCTTGGGTCCCATGGCAGCACAGCTCTTACCTTCGTAAACTCAGAAAAAGAGAAAAAAATCAGTGATGTGCTTCAAATCCAAAAAATTCAAAAGCACCCAGCCACCCACCACACAGAAATTAAAACCCAGAACCAAGGCCTTGAATCCCAAACACCCCAACCCAAAATCCAAAACCCCCCCAAAAAGTTTTAAAAGTTTAACTTGCCAAATGGATGCAAGAGAAGTTCTGGGAAAGCTTCAACAATCAATCACCGAAGTCTTCAGAAACCTCAAATGGCTGCAAAATAAGTTTTGGAAAAGCTTCAAAAATCCCCAATGTCTTCAAAAACCTCAACTGCTCCCACAGACACACACCCACCACACAGAAATTGCAAACCCCTCCCCAACTGCTCCCCCTGCCCCTCCCCAACTGCTGCAAACCCCTCCCCAACTGCTCCCCCACCCAGACAAAAAAAAAATTCAAAAAATAACAACATGGCCCAATGGTCCCAGATTCCTGCAGAAACCTCCCCAACCGTTCCCCCAGCCAGCCAGCACTCAGAAATTCAAACTCAGGAAAAAAAATTTGAAAAAAAAACAACATGGCCCAATGGTCACAGAAAATCATACAAATTCCAAAAAAAGCCCCACAAGCTCCCAGATTATCGCAAACCCCCCCACAACACCAAGTCCTTGAATCCCAAACACCCCAACCCAAAATCCAAAACCCCCCAAAAAAGTTTTAAAAGTTTAACTTACCAAATGGTAAGTTTTGGAAAAGCTTCAAAAGTGAGCAAAGTCTGAGAAAAGGCTACCAAACCACGTGCTAACAGTTGCTCCTCAAAGTCAAGTCGCAACTGCAGCTGTTCAAGCTAAGCACCCTTTGTTTTAACGGTTTTTAGGCAAAGGAAACAAAGTCGCGAGACGTTTTCGTCTTGCGAAGCAAGCCCATAAGGAAAATCGTCTTGCGAGGCAACTCGAAAACGGAAAAACCTTTCGTCTAGCGAGTTTTTTTGTCTTGTGAGGCATTCGTCTTGCGAGGTACCACTGTATATGATTTTAAAAGTCCTTATGCACTGCCACTTTGTTGTATGTTAGGTAGGCGTGCCATCCAAACCTCGTATTCCAACCTTCTAAATCTAATATATCAGCCTTCTTCAAGAAGGTGGGGTTGTTTTAAATGGTTGTTAAATGTGTTACGTTGATTTAGATTTTGTATTTGTGGGCTGGAGTGTTGTTTCAGGGCTCTTGTATTGTTTATTAGTGTGCATACATTGGTCTTGTGGCTATTTTTAGTATGTTTTTATTTAATTTATATTATGTTCTGATATTTTTATTATGAATTTTGTGCAGTGATTATTCTTATTATTTATTTTGTGCTTCGTATACTTGGTGTTGTGAACCACCCTGAGATTCAAAATCAATAAAATCAACAATCAAAAACAACATCAACAAGAAACACAACAACAAAAAGGTTTCCTACCGCTGTGTACGGAGGGTCGTGAGGGCAGCACCACTCCTCTTGGTCGATCCTGGTGGCGTTGATGTTCCTGGCGCTGGTCCAGACTGGATCCTGCGGAGAGCAGAAGATGGTATCTCTGCAGCACAACTCTGGTGTCCACGTTGCCTTGGCCTGGCGCTACTCCGGATGTTCTGTCAGGAGGAGAAAGGGGCTCGTTGAGAAACGTCCCATCCAAACAGCCCACCAGATGTCCCAATAGCCCACCAGATGCCTCACTCACCTGGCATGCAGCTCAGGAAGTCCTTCGGGTAAGGTTCCCTGTGAACGCAGTGGAGCAGCCTCCTCAAAAAGCGCTGGACCCTGCCTTTCTTCCGATGTCTATAGGCCCGCTGCATGATGTTCAGGCAGCTCCTCCCTGTCTGCCTAAGCTCTTCTTCCTCGTGCTGCTGCATCTCCTCCAGCCCTGAGTGGCAAGGGAGAAAGGTTGAGCAAGGGGGAGATACACAGGAAAAGAGCCACCCATCAACAATATGAAAACAGCCGTCAGCTGTGTTTGTGTGTAAGAGAGAGCAGTGAAGTCACATTCCAATTCTCTTTGCATGTTCATCTTGTGGCACCTCTGCCTGAACATACATCTGAGAATTTGCCTTCCCCTGAAGACCTTTCTCAGCAGAAGCATCCCTCCCTGCCCTCCGTACGTCTCACTCACATGTTCCATAGGATGCCATGTCTTGATTGCGGATGAAACTGGCATCCCGGAAAGCCAGATGACCTAGAGAGAGAGAGAGGGCAAGAAAAGGGACGTCATCTGGGTGCAAAGCAAGCGGAGACAGAGGCAGCTTGGCAGGAGGACAGGTATGCTCTAGAGGCCTCCACCCTCACGGAGCACTCAGAGCAAGATCTGGGCACAGATGGAGGCCTACCTAGCAGGTGGCCTGGGGACATGTCCATCCTCCCTGCCATTGTTACCAAGACGTTTCTGTCCCTCCCTACCAGGGAAGAACGTTGCTTGACTTACCCAGAAGCAGAGCTGCCACCCTGGAGACTGCTGGCAGCCTGTTGGCAGACGGCTGCATACATGATAAGGCAGCACTCCGAAGGATGCCCTTGCTGAAGGTCTTGCTCTGTGGGCAAAGACAAAGGAGAAGTGGCATCAGAGAGGCTTGAGAGCGCAGCAGAAGAGCCTTGCACTCCCAAAGACATGCCTGGGCAAAGCTGCCAACAAAGGCAGAGGGACCTTACCAGATGCTTGGCAGCCTGGTGGAGAGCAAAGTGGAGGCTAAATTTGTTGGAATGAGCCCACCACTTGACTTCTGGGGCTAGATGGGAAAGAGCCTTCCTTGCGGCCTGCAACACAAGAAGAGAAGAGGGTTACAAATTGCGGGACATAGTCTCGGAAGCTCCTGAGAACAATCCCTCCCTCCTACTGCATAAGTCCACCTCTTTGGCCCTCACCTTGGCCACTTCAAGGTCCTCGTCTTCGAGGTGAATGAGGACCACAACCAGTTCGTGAATGGCTTCCTTTTCTGTTGTTGTAATGGGAAGTCTTTGGTCTCTCGCCCAGCCCCGAAGCAGCCCCAGATGTTCGATGGCTGATGCCCGGACGGAGGCTTCCTCCTATAGGCAGAAAATATCAGAGGTTGTGTTTCTCATCAGATCACTTTCCAGAGGAACACCCTCCTGAAGCCAGAACATCTCCGCTGCATGCCAGTCTAAACCCCACCCTTCCTCTTCCAAAGCATTCCTCCTCCATTGGGTGTGGTGTCATGTTTCCCCTCATACTCACATGGGCAGCCAGGCCGCAGTAGGTTGCCGCCAGCTTCTCCAGGTCTTCCTCTCCCAGCTCCCTGGAATGGTAGGCTTGGTCTACCAGCTCTATCAACTCTGGGAGGACATCAGCTTCTACATAAAAGAGGGAATCCCTCAGGAAGAGCCGCAGAAGCGCAGGGTCCTACACAAAAGAGAGAATCTTTTCAAAGGTCTGAAAGGCCTCATGCCTTTTAGCACAGGCCCTTCAGTATTGTGCCAGGGAAAGAGTGCTGGGCCATGATTAGAATCGAGATCTGTACCCCCCCTTCCTCTGAGCATCACTTGCCATGCCAGAGTCCAGAAGCAGGGATATCCCTCTGACGCTGAGCTTCCGGACTTCCAGGCAGTCGTATTCCAGCCAGGTGAGGAGCTGCTCCAGTGTATCTTCACAGGGATAGACCTCCAGACGGCAGCTGAGCAGCTAAAGAGGCCCAAAGAGAAAGAAACCCTTCAGGGATAAGAGGCTGAGGCAGGTTCTCCTTTTGCCCACCATTTGCAATTCTGCACAGAGCAAGCCCACTGAAGTGAATGGACCAAAGTTTGCCATGTACATCAAATCCAATGGGTCTACTCTGAGGAGCACTAAAACAGGCAACAGTCCTTAGGCTCAAAGTAGCCCAACACTCGGCAGAAACCAAGCCAGGGCCTCCTTGCTGCACCCATTTCCTCCCGCGTCAGTCCCCCTCACCTCGATGTAGATAGCTGCCGCGACTTGTGGCATCCCGGCAAAATCCTGGTCCTCGAGAGCAGCGATGATGCTTTCCACCATGGGAGGGATCCACCAGCTTCGCTTTCCGACGGCTCTGAAATGGAGAAGGAGATCTTGGTAAGGAAGGGAAAGACACCGCAGGAAGCAAACGGGCACAGTCCGATCCTGTGCCTTCAGCTCCATTTGCCAGGCCACTGGGGAAGGTCACCGCGTTCTTCCTCTTACCTCACCATGGCAGACAACCCCTGGCTGAAAGTCTCCCGGCAGAAAAGTTGGTTGATGATGGCCGCCTCCACTTGCTCTCCAGTGGTGCCAAGAAGGAGGTGCAGAACTTCCTTAGCCCCTCTGGAACCAAAGCAAGGCCAGTTTTACCAGGAGGGTCATTGGCACACACTCACATTCCTTCCCCAGCAGCCGCCTGAAGGAGAGCCTCCCTTGGAAAACCAAGCTGGACTGGAACCCCCCCCCCCCCCGAGGCTGAAGGGGAAAGGACTCCATTGGTCCCTTTGCAACACACTACTCACCCGAGGAATTCCTGATAGTAGTGGAAGTTTACAACCATCCCCAGGAGAGCGATCAGCAGCTGTGGGAAGTTCTGGCGCACAGCTGCCTTGTAGTCCTCCATCCTGAGGATGGCGTGCAACAGGCTGCTGAGATGTTGCTGGAAGAGAGAGGGGTGCAAGTCACTTTCTCTGCTTTTCTGCAGAATACAGGAACCCCTCGATATTACCCTGGGAAGAAGGAAGCCAGGAAGCAGGTGGTTGGTCCTTACCACTTGGGTGGCAGATTCCGCCAAGGGGCTTTGGTAAATCTGCTTGGCCATGAGATGGATCAGCTTTTCTGGATCGGCCGATGGTAAAACCTCCTTCCACACTCTCTCGCAGTCTCTGTGAATGCAAAAACAAGAGCAATGGTCAGATTCAAGTCTTCTGCTTGCTGCCATGCTCCAGAGAGAGGAAACGGCAGCAAGGGCTTTCTGAGCAAGCCCTGCAGCTTGCCAACCTCCCCCTTAGCCCAGTAGAACCTGGAGGGCTCCTTACCCGAAGGGAAACTGGAGGAGATATTGCACCACTTGGTCCAGGTGGTGGTGCGCCAAGATGGAGAAAGCGAAGACGGCCATGTTCCTGCCTTGCACTGTCGGCCCCTGGCTGATCCTATAGAAGGCCTCCAGCAGCACCTCCACCTGTCAGAGAAAAGGAGAGGGTTGCTTGGAGAGTACAAGGAAGCGGGGCTGTCTCCATCCCTCATTGAAAGAGGGACCCTTGACCTGTGCCACCACAGCCTCTTCCTTCCAAGGTACCACTCAGGGTCCTGGGGAGTATTGGACCCAGGCAGCTCCAGGGCGCCAGTTCCCCTCTCCATTGTGGGCCAACAGAAGAAGCTTGGCAGTCTGCTCCCAGAAGGAGGAGGGTTCCCCATCCCTGAACCCATGTTTCTCAGGACCCTTGGCTGAGCTTCTTGTCCTGACGTTGCCAGGCCCCTCTCAACTAACATGTGTCCTGGCCACCCAATGGCATGAGCTTGCCTCCCCTACACCAAAGCGGAGAATCTTCTTCTCTCCTACCTTTCCAGATGCCTTACCTTCACTTTTGTGCCGCCAAACTGCTTGATGAAATTTTGCAGCAGGTGGGAGATGTCCAAGGGGTCGAAGCTGCTCTCAAGAACCAGGTCTCTGGCCAGGAAGCACATGGCCTCCAAGAGCTGCTCCGCAGGGAGAAAGGCGCCAAAGACCTGAAGCGAGAGAGGAAGGTCAGAGATGCCCACAGGGCAGGGCTGGGGAGCAGAAAACCCAGGTGCTGCCTCTGCAGAACCCAGAACATGTGGCTTGAGAGACAGCGACTTACCGTGGCAAGAGAGTAACAGTTATTCACGAACAGCCCAGGAACCGGTCCTCCGGTGGATTCGAGGACCTCCTCAGCTCCGATGATGAGCATTTGGTTCCTTAACGTTCCTGCCAGTGTCTCTGCAAAGGAAAGCCAAAGCGTTAGTTTGGGTCTTGCTCACCCCACCCCATGCTGGGATGCATTCTTCCAGTCTTACCTTCGTTGCACCGCAGGATGGGCAGAAGATGGCAGAGGGCCTCTGCTGCCCGCTGCCTGCTCTCCGGGTCCGGATCCAATGCACAAAGGCAGGAAATCGCCACCAGTTGGCCATAGGAGCATGCATGAATCACTGCCGATGGCTGAGAAGAAACCCAGAGAAGGGACTGATCACCATTTTTCCTATAACATTTTTATTCCAAACATTCCAAAACATTTAGCATCCTAAACCTAAACCCTCTTTTCCTAATCTTTGCTTTTTTTCTTCTTTTCTCAGCCACTTTACTCACTATGGCCCAGCTCTGTTCTCCAAATTGAGTATGTGCTGGGATGCCTGATCGTCCCTTGGGCACCTTGCAGGGTGGGCCTAGAAGCAGCAGCCTGAAGGCCTTGACAGCCCTGCATGGTTGCAATGCTTCCCTTCAGTAAAGCCACTTCTGAGCTGGAGAGGAGGTGGGGTTGCGGGCTTCATGCCCTCCCCCCACGTACTCGGGGCTGGCTTGCAGCCCCCATGAGAGCAGGGAATCCTCGGGCGCGTCATCTCCCTTGCCAGCCAATCGGCTGGCCCGGGAGGTGTGGCCAGCGCTATTTAGGGCCGGCGCGGCTGAGGATTTCCCTTTTTCTCCCAGTGCCCCAGCTGCTCCGGTTTTCCCACCCTTTAGGTTTGGCTCTTTGACATTGCTATGGACTTCGGTTGGTCGCCGTCAAGGGGCCTGGTAGGAATTTTTCCCACTTGGCAAATTGGCACCAGCCTTTTGGCTTTTTGCCTACCTCATAGCAAATTGTCACAACTTCCTCGGCATTGGCAGTGAGGCATTGGTAAGGGTATTGTTATGCAGATGAGTGGGGGGAGGAAGCGCCATCACCTTCCCCCATATCGAAGGGTAGTCCGGTAAAGGATTCCGTGGGGCGTTGCCCTGTCCGAAGCCTATGGAGGTGTGGGCCTAAGGCACACCCCGAGCGGTGACCCTGGGGGAGCTCCTAGTTGATGTACATCAGCAGGACTCCCCCTACTGGTGGTTAACCCTTGCCGGTCTTCTAGCAATCAGGCTGAAGCCGGTTAGTCGATAGGACCAATGCCTAAGCCAATACCACTCAATTCCTGTAATCAATAAAGTTGTGGCCTAATTTTGCCCATTAACCTAAAATACTGGTGTCCTGTGTCTTTATTTCCGTGGGGGAGGCGGGAACTCGCCACGCAACTCACATGTTCCTGGATCTTCTGCAGGAAGGCGCAAAGATCTCGGAGCGCCTTCCTTCGGATCATCCCACTCTTTATTCTTGCGACGAAATCCTTAAGTCTGTTGTTCAGCTGGTCCCTGCTGCCGCTTTCAGGAGGAAGATCAGCCGCATCCAGAGAAGCTGTGGTTGGGATGCTGAGGGGAGACAGGAGTAGCACTTTTGTCAAAAGGGTTTATTGCCCCCCATCCTTCAAAGACCCCAAGCACCACCACCATAGAAATGGACCGGGTTTTTTTTTTAAAGCAATTGATTATGGGGGAGGGGATTAGCACAGGATTACCTTGGAGGAAGATCCTCCCCATCTTCCAGGCTGATTTCCGATATTTGATCTTCATCAAAATCAATTCCCTGTCCATGAGAAAAGAGAAACAGGAACATCAGAATGTGAAGAATGGATCAGACCCATTCATGTTTTTGTGCTCATCAGGAAATCACAGACGAGGTAGGTTGGGAAACAAACTGAAAATCTCTGGCCTGCATTTCCTTAGAGACCTTATTCATCCTTCTATTCATTGAAGCCTTCGGTTAAGAGTTTGGGTGTAATCCTTGACACCTCCCTTTCCATGGAGACGCAGGTTACAACAGCCAAGGCGACATTTTTCCACCTTCGCTTACCTTACCCGCCCCAACCTGGCCACAGTGATCCATGCGATAGTCACCTCCAGGCTTGACTACTGTAATTCGCTCTACGCGGGGCTGCCCTTGAAGCTGTCCCAGAAACTCCAGCGGGTGCAGAATGCTGCAGCGAGGCTCCTCACGGGGTCTCTGCCATGGGAGCATATTCACCCAGTGCTTTTCCCGGTGGAGTACAGGGTCAGATTTAAGGTGCTGGTTTTGACCTTTAAAGCCCTTCACAGCCTAGGACCCTCGTACCTATGGGACCGCCTCTCCTGGTATGCCCCACAGAGGACCTTAAGGTCCATATATAGCAACACCCTAGAGGTCCCGGGGCCTAAGGAAGTTAGATTAGCTCAACCAGAGCCAGGGCCTTCTCAACACTGGCTCCGGCCTGGTGGAACGCTCTGTCTCATGAGACCAGGGCCCTGCAGGATCTGATTTCTTTCCGCAGGGCGTGTAAAAAAGAGTTGTTCCACCTGACCTTTGGCTTAGAATCAGTTTGATTCCCTCCCCCTCTTTCTATTTCCTTTTCCCTCCTGTGAAGAGGCTGCATCCTAATGTTTTAATGTTGTATCTTAATCTTTTAAATTGTATTTTAATCAACATTTTTTTATTATTGGTTGTTAGCCACCCTGAGGCCAGTCTTGGCTGGGGAGGGCGGGGTATGAATAAATTTTATTATTAGTAGTAGTAAAGGAGCCCCTTTACTACATGGTGGCAGCGGTGGGATGGAACTTCCCTGCAGAAAGGCACTTTGATTTTAAATTGGCACGAATCTTTTGTGTACTAAGGCGTTTTATTTTTGGGGGGGGATAGAGATAGTCAGGAATTATGGAAGCCGGGGCTCCCCAGGAATACACTTTGCGAACTGTGGACGAATGGGGTCCGGGTGGAGAAGGCAGTTCCCTTCCTTCGGAGACAACCCCCCCTCCCAACCTCCAAGTCCCAGAGTGGAATCCGCCTCCTGGTTTTCGGGAGATCCCGAGTCGGAGAGAGAGTTGGTGGACGCCAGCGAATTAAGAACTGTTTGGAAGGGTGGGCAAGAGTCCTGCAACTTGGAGAGAGAGAGGGGCGCGCCAGTTAACCACCCCTTGTCACCTTGTGAGGAAGTGGAAGCTGGGATGGCCTCCACACGTCCTAGAGGGAACTATCTTGTTTATGCAGAGCCTAAAGAGATGGAGTTTTCAGAGGGCGATGCGGTTGAGTGGGTGCAAAACCATTCTTATGGGGCAGAGAGTCAGCCGGATGGCTTATGAGTATCAAGATCTGCCGCAGCAGCTGCAAGAAGTGTCTGTGGGAGACCACCGTCGAGAGTGTCCATCGTGCGACATTCGCAGAACGGTGAGACGGCGTTCCCCCACCCCAGGACGGGTCTACTCGCCAGTAAGAGCTTGGGAAACTTGTGGAGCGGTGCAATGGTACGCGGCGGAGAAGGAGGAGGAATTTCTCCCTAGACCCTCGCGTGTATACGCAGCGGAGGAACACCTGCGTCCGGAGGGATGAGCGTCTCGACATCCTGTTCCAAGGTATGACTACAATCACGAGGAGCCACCAGGAGAAAATGGCAGACAGTCTCCTCCGGGGCTAACTTTGAGCAACCTTAACTGGGGGGCATTTCCGAAATATCAGCCCCCCACTGATGTTCTGAGTTCTCTGACTCTTTTTGAAGTAACCTGCCGAGATATGGGGGTGTCCCTGAAAATGTACATGCCAATTTTGCGCTCCCTAATTTGTGGAGACCTAGCCGAATTGATGGGCCATCTCCCCTCATCCCAAATCCATGACTATGAGCGCTTAAAAAAATTAGTCATGCAAAGGCATGGACTTCATCCTGAGAACTATCGGAGGGCTTTCTGAAAAGGGGATAAGTCTTGTCCCTCAGACAGCATTGCTGTGTATTCTGCGAAAATGGCCCAGAACTTTGAACTTTGGCTTTCAGCCGAAGGTGTGTGTGGCTTTGAAGAACTTAATAATAATAATAATAATAATAATAACAAATTTTTATTTATATCCCGCCCTCCCCAGCCAAAGCTGGGCTCAGGGCAGCTAACAACAAACAGAATAATCCAACATTCTAAAAACATTCATTATAAAATTAATTAAAATCAAATTGATGGCAACCATTAAGCAAAATTCTGTGCAGATTGCCAGAGGAGGGGGTCAGGCTGCGCCCTGACCAAAGGCCTGGTGGAACAGCTCTGTCTTGCAGGCCCTGCGGAAAGATGTCAGGTCCTGCAGGGCCCTAGTCTCTTGTGACAGAGCGGTCCACCAGATTGGAGCCGCAGCCGAGAAAGCCCTGGCTCTAGTTGAGGCCAGCCTAACCTCTCTGTGGCCTGGGATCTTCAGGATGTTTTTATTTGCAGACCGTAAATTTCTCTGTGGGACATACCAGGAGAGGCGGTCCCGTAGGCACGAGGGTCCTAGGCCATATAGGGCTTTAAAGGTTAAAATCAGCACCTTAAACCTGATCCTGTACTCCACCGGGAGCCAGTGCAGCTGGTATAGTACCGGATCCGTGCTTCAAAAGCACGTTTTTTGGCCATGGTATGACCAGGAACCCATGGATCCGAGTTTTTTGCGGTGCAAGCTATGCCCCTGGGCATGATGTGTGATTTGACGGTGAGTTTGGGCTGATCTAGTGCAAAAAGCATGAGGATCCGTGCTTCAAAACCACGTTTTTGGGCTACGGTGTCGCCAGGAAGCCGTGGATCCGTGATTTTTGTGTTGCAGGCTGTGCCGCTGGACATGATATGTGATTTGACAGCGAGTTTGGGTTGGCCCAATGCAAAAAGCATGAGGATCCATGAGGATCCGTGCTTCGAAACCACGTTTTTGAGCTGTGGTATGACCAGGAAGCCATGGATCCTAGTTTTTTGTGGTGCAGGCTGTGCCCCTCGACATGATATGTGATTTGACAGTGAATTTGGGTTGGCCCAATGCAAAATGTGTGAGGATCCATGAGGATCCGTGCTTCGAAACCACGTTTTTGGGCCACGGAGTGGCCAGGAAGCCATGGATCCATGATTTTTGTGGTGCAGGCTGTGCCCCTGGACATGATGTGTGATTTAACGGTGTGTTTGGGATGGCCCAATGCGAAAAGTGTGAGGATCCAGGAGGATCCGTGCTTCAAAACCACGTTTTTGGGCCGTGTTATGACCAGAAAGCTGTGGATCCTAGTTTTTTGTGGTGCAAGTTGTATCCCTGGACACGATGTGTGATTTGACAGTGAGTTTGGGCTGGCCCAATGCAAAAAGTGTGAGGATCCATGAGGATCCATACTTCAAAACCACGTTTTTGGTCCACGGTATGGCCAGGAAGCCGTGGATCCGTGATTTTTGTGGTGGATGCTGTGCTCATGGCCATGATGTTTGATCTGATGGTGACTTTGGGCTGATCTAGTGCAAAAATAATGAGAATCCATGAGGATCCGTGCTTTGAAACCATGTTCTTGGGCCATGGCGTTGCCAGATAACCGTGGATCCAAGTTTTTTGTTGTGTAGTCTGTGCCCCTGGGTATGATATGTGATTTGCCGTTGAGTTTTGGTTGGCCCAATGAAAAAAGCGTTAGGATCCGTGAGGATCCGACCTTCAAAACCACGTTTTTGGTCCATGGTGTTGCCAGGAAGCCGTGGATCTGAGTTTTGTGGTGCAGGCTGTGCCCCTGGATATGATGTGTGATTTGACAGTGAGTTTGGGTTGGCCCAATGCAAAAAGCGTGAGGATCCGTGCTTCGAAACCACGTTTTTGGGCCACGGTATGGCCAGGAAGCCGTGGATCTCAATTTTTTGTGTTGCAGGCTGTGCCCCTGGCCATGATGTGTGATTTGACAGTGAGTTTGGGGTGGCCCAATGTAAAAAGCGTGAAGATCCATGAGGATCCGTGGTTCAGAACCACGTTTTTGGGCCATGGAGTGGCCAGGAAGCCATGGATCCGTAATTTTTGTGGTGGATGCTGTGCCCATGCCCAAGATGTTTGATCTGATGGTGACTTTGGGCTGATCCAGTGCAAAAATCATGAGGATCCATGAGGATCCATGCTTCGGTACCACGTTTTTGGGCCACAGTATGGCCAGGCAGGTGTGGATCCGAGTTTTTTGTGGTGCAGGCTGTGAACCTGGCTATGATATGTGATTTGACAGTGAGTTTTGGTTGGCCCAATGCAAAAAGAGTGAGGATCCATGAGGATCTGTGATTCAAAACCACGTTTTTGGGCCATGGAGTGGCCAGGAAGCCGTAGATCTCAGTTTTTTGTGGTGGATGCTGTGCCCCTGGCCATGATGTGTGATTTGACAGTGATTTAGGTGTGGCCTAATGCAAAAAGCGTGAGGATCCATGAGGATCCGTGCTTCGAAACCACGTTTTTGGGCCACAATATGGCCAGGAAGCCGTGGATCAGTGATTTTTGTGGTAGATGCTGTGCCCCTGGTCATGATGTTTGATCTGATAGTGACTTTGGGCTGGTCTTTTGCAAAAATCATGAGGATCCATGGTTTGGAACCACGTTTTTGGGCCACGGTATGGCCAGGCAGGCGTGGATCCGAGTTTTTGTGGTGTTGGCTGTGCCCCTGGCTATGATATGTGATTTGACAGTGAGTTTGGGTTGGCCCAATGCAAAAAGTGTGAGGATCCATGAAGATCCATGCTTCAAAACCACGTTTTTAGTCCACGGTATGGCCAGGAAGCTGTGGATCCGTGATTTTTGTGGTGCAGGCTATGCCCCTGGACATGATATGTAATTTGACGGTGAGTTTGGCTGATCTAGTGCAAAAATCATATGAATTCATGAGGATCCGTGCCTCAGATCCATGTTTTTGTGGTGTTGGATCCATGTTTTTTATAGTCCAGTTTGTAGGCATGCCTTCTAGGTGTGATTTGACACTGCATTTGTTGGAGTTATTTTTTTAAAAAGTGGAGGATCCATGAGGATCCATGTAGATCCGCCTTTTACCCAGACCCCTAATAGAGCAACTTATGCGCCACCTGTCTCCAGAAATTGCGAGTTTGGTTGCTGACCACGATCTTTAGAGGAGGCCACAGAATTCGCAGAATCTTTTAGACTAAATCATTCTCATCTGGTAAACAGGGGACCGGCCGGTGGGTACAGACTGGCAGCCTCAGCTTCTGGCGGGAGGTCCGGCCCTCCCGTTAAAGATCAAAGCAGGGGTCCCCCTACTCCTGCAAAAGACTCCCCTACAGCAGGTGGGGAACATGCTAAATTGTCTCCGAGTTCCAGACTGTGCTTTTATTGTAAGAAACCGGGGCATATAAAAGCAGTTTGCCCCCAATTAAGTGAAAAGAAGCCTCCAGTTTTGACTTCGACTCCTGCGGTGCGCATGATCCAGCAACCAGAGGAAGATTGGGAAGCGGAACAGCAAAAATCAGGAACTAGGGAAAGCCCGGTCCCGGAGGGGAAGGGTGGGGCAGCTCCTGACGCTATAGCTTCCAAACCAGCTGTAGCCACTTCAAGTGCAGTTATTGTGGGACCTGTGAGTACTGGTGCTGCTCCAAGTGTGCCTGATGTGAAGTGGGCTAATTCAAAGTTTACAGCCCCCATTGAGATCAACGGAATTGCTGTGAACTCTTTCCGAGACACTGGGTCTGACATTACCAGTGTGCCCAGAGATTTGGTTTTGCCCATACAGATGCAGGCTAAACCCTTAAAGATTAGCCCCTATGGTGTGAATGAGATTTTTCAACCTACTGCCATTGTTCCAGTATCGTATAAGGGGTACTATGGAAACCACCTAACTATAGTACATGATCCTGAAGTGTGCAAAAGTCCTGTCCTGGTGGGGAACGATTTGGGATTTAAGGTTTACCAACAACAACTTGCGGTGAACTTTTTTCCATCAAGGTCTTACCCACCCAGGTACAGGGGATGGGAAACTGGGGAACAACACCTCAAGGTTTGAGGGCTGAGGGAAGCCTTATCCCGGATGGGAGGGGTGAAGGTTGGGCGCCTGATGCTATAACTCCCAAAACCACTGGAACTGCTGTGACTGCTGTTCCTGAGAAATCGGTTGGGAAGAGGGTTGGCTTAATATGTACTGCCACCCCTGGTGTTAACTGGCCCACCTCAGCATCTAGCACACCTCCCAGTGTTCACCTTCATCGAATTGTTGTGCCTTCCTTTCGAAGCATATACTCTGATATTGTGACCATCAAATGACTTAGTTTTGTCCCAGCTGAACCAGTCCGATTTTCGGAAGAGTAATCCTAGTGGTGGAAATTTAATTCCCCAATCTGCAACTATTGATTCAGTTCCCTCCCAGGATTTTATGGGGGATCCCTTTGTTCCAGTCCCTGAACCCCAAGTTTGTGCAAACCTTACTTTAGGGGAAGGGGTTTTGAAATCTACAGTTCCTTTCCAGCAGCTTGCAGCGACCCCCCTAGCGACGCAGACTGTGAAAGATGCAAGCGTGTCCTGTCAGCCAAAAGCTGAGAGGCAAGAAGAGAAAGGGGGGCCAGCTCAGCCCAGCCAAGCCGCTGTGGAGAGTTTTGAGTCCTCTGCCATGGTGGGAGATTTGGCCGGGTTTGAAGTAAAGCGGAGATTTGGTCACTCTCTCCTAGGTCATTTAGAAACTGCGGAAAAGTCTCTTTGCACAATAGAGTTTACCCCTTTTGTGCCTGAAAAAGAGTTTTTCTATCCACAGCTCAAGGACTTTAAAGACCCAGTCGATATGTTTATTGTTTTTCAAAAAAGGTTTTGTAATGCAAATGTTTGTGTGGAGAAGAAATGGGATTTGGTGGGTCTTTTACAGAACTTTAGTCCTAGGAAACAGTGTGGTTATGTTATGAGTAAAAGTGTTTTTAGGTTTGATTGGGATTCCATCCTACCCCACCTCTGTGTTCAAAATCTGTTAGGAATTTTGGTTGAGATTTACTCAAGGAGCCCAGAGTTTGTGTCAGACCAGCCAGCTTTTGGCAAGCTCCTAGAAAATCCTTTGTCCATGCTCAGAGGGAGATGGGAGGGATTGGAAGAAGTTGAGTTAATTTTTTCTAAGTCATGGCCAGAACACCTTAAGCATGTGCAGAGAGCTTTGGCCCAATTGCAAGATGCAAACCTGACCATTAAAATGTATAAATGTCAGTTTGCTCAAGGAGAAGTGAGTGATTTCGGATTTAGATTGGGCTTGGGAAACATCAAATCCCTGGGAGCAGAAATCCAGTGTGTACTGGAATGGCTCTTACACCAATTCAAGCAAGCCGCTGAGTTGTTAACACAAGCCCTTGTAAGTTTGTGGGTGATTCTAGCCCCTGACCAGCAACCTCCTTTTGAAATGCAAACCAATGCCAGTCAAATAGGATTAGGAGAAGCTTTGTTCCAAGGGGACAATGAGAGAAGTTGGCAACCTGTGGTGCACCTGAGCAAAGACATGACCCCAGAATTGGCCCTACTAAACATCTTCCAAGACAACAATGCCCATTTACACCACAAAGAACTCATAACCCACCTACTTTCAGCAGCCAGAAACACCATGACCAGACACTGGAGAGACCTGTCAGGAGTAAGCATGGACCAATGGTACCAAATAGTATGGGAAACAGCCCTACTGGAAAAATTAACTAATAAACAAACTGACACGGGGACAAACAGAAGAAGACACCTTCACCCCGGTATGGCTCCCCTTTATCACATACACAGCCCAACAGAGCAATGACAATAATCAACCAACAGCATACAAATCAATATGGCTAACCTGATCCAAAACACCCACCCACCTCACTCACACACGAAAACAAAGATCACCACAGCCAATCACAAACAAACAATCACAATCACAACCTAGGCCAACCCCAACCTCTCTCACCACCAAAGGAACACAAGTGAACAACACAAGCACGCTGACACCAGACAAATCTAGAAATATCTCTCTGCCACTCGCCCCTCCCTCACCTGCCCTTACCCTCCATGTGGGTCAGGTTTCTGGAACGGAGGCCAGCAGCCATTTACTTTTTGACAAAACAAAACGCCACAGAAATGGTAATGCTGCCACCACTCCGTCTCAGGGCACCCGGAGGCACAGTCCAAGGGAGAAGACTATGCTCCTTTGTTACCGGTTGCCCCACTCTGCAAGCTGCTTCCACAAACTTGCAGGCAGAAATTCATCAGGTATAGAGTAACCAAGTAGTCAGGCGTTGGACTTCGATTTTCCCTCAGATTGGCACATAAGACAAAAGATTCTATTTTAAAAATTTATTTAAAAAACCACAAAGTTAACATGCTTAAAAAGCAGGCACATCTTTTGTATCTTGCAGGCAGATAAAATAAAGAGATTGTTTAATATAGCTAACTAAGATACTCACTTCTAAGAACAAAGACAGAGATAGGATAGTTTCAACGTCTTTCAGTAGTCAGCAGGAATCTCCCTTACAAAGAGACACAGGACGGTGGTCCGCTAACAGCCGGGCGAATGGCAGGTTGCAGAGCGCGCTTTCTCAGCCATTCTTAGGATCTTTATTCACAAATCTCACGTGGAACCAGAACCCAGACCCAATCACAATTCTTGATTACATTCAAATTCACCAATGACCAGCTTATGGGCTAATAATTTTAACTTGTGACAGCTGAGCTCATTCAGTTCCCAGAACCTGGATCAAAGGGCTCACCCCTTTCCTGGGATGTTTCACAGATGCACATTCCCAGGTAATGAAAAGACTGATAACAACACTAGGTGGGTGTGAATAGCTGGAGCCCCAGGTGTCAAGACCCCCAATCAAACTAGAGAACAATTTACACATTGGGAGACTGTCGCGTAGTGTTGTTATCAGTCTTTTAATAAAAATTACAAAAAGATAAAATCTAACAAATTCCCAGGCCCAATAAACATCCATCCCACCCCACCCCACATACAAAAAATTCAAAAGAAAATTTTTAAAACATTTTAAAAGCACTCTGCACCCCTCCAGCAGTAACAGCAACTGTCCTAGTGAGGCCCGTCAGGCCCTGCCCTGGGCCAGGTGGTAAGTGGCAGGAAGGAGCAGGGCCCCCAGACACTCACACAGGAGAGTCCTCCTGGGCAGCAGAGCTCGGCAGTCCTTATGAGGCTTCAGGCCCCGCCCCGGGCCAGGTAGATAGTAAGTGGCAAGAGCAGGGCCCTCACTCACACAGGAGAGTCCTCCTGGGCAGCAGAGTGCAGCAGTCCTTATGAGGCTTCAGGCCCCGCCCCGGACCAGGTAGATGGTAAGCGGCAAGAGCAGAGTCCTCACTCACACAGGAGAGTCCTCCTGGGCAGCAGAGCGCAGCAGTCCTTATGAGGCTTCAGGCCCCGCCCCGGACCAGGTAGATGGTAAGCGGCAAGAGCAGAGTCCTCCTGGGCAGCAGAGTGCAGCAGTCCCTGTGAGGCTTCAGGCCTGGGCCAGGTAGGTGGTAAGCGGCAAGAGCAGGGCCCTCACTCACACAGGAGAGTCTTCCTGGGCAGCAGAGCGCAGCAGTCCTTATGAGGCTTCAGGCCCCGCCCCGGACCAGGTAGATGGTAAGCGGCAAGAGCAGGGCCCTCAGACACTCACACAGGAGAGTCCTCCTGGGCAGCAGAGCGCAGCAGTCCCTGTGAGGCTTCAGGCCTGGGCCAGGTAGGTGGTAAGCGGCAAGAGCAGGGCCCTCACTCACACAGGAGAGTCCTCCTGGGCAGCAGAGCGCAGCAGTCCCTGTGATGCTTCAGGCCTGGGCCAGGTAGGTGGTAAGCGGCAAGAGCAGGGCCCTCAGACACTCACACAGGAGAGTCCTCCTGGGCAGCAGAGCGCAGCAGTCCCTGTGATGCTTCAGGCCTGGGCCAGGTAGGTGGTAAGCGGCAAGAGCAGGGCCCTCAGACACTCACACAGGAGAGTCCTCCTGGGCAGCAGAGCGCAGCAGTCCCTGTGAGGCTTCAGGCCTGGGCCAGGTAGGTGGTAAGCGGCAAGAGCAGGGCCCTCAGACACTCACACAGGAGAGTCCTCCTGGGCAGCAGAGCGCAGCAGTCCTTATGAGGCTTCAGGCCCCGCCCCGGGCCAGGTAGATGGTAAGCGGCAAGAGCAGAGTCCTCCTGGGCAGCAGAGTGCAGCAGTCCCTGTGAGGCTTCAGGCCTGGGCCAGGTAGGTGGTAAGCGGCAAGAGCAGGGCCCTCAGACACTCACACAGGAGAGTCCTGCTGGGCAGCAGAGCGCAGCAGTCCTTATGAGGCTTCAGGCCCCGCCCCGGACCAGGTAGATGGTAAGCGGCAAGAGCAGAGTCCTCCTGGGCAGCAGAGCGCAGCAGTCCCTGTGAGGCTTCAGGCCTGGGCCAGGTAGGTGGTAAGCGGCAAGAGCAGGGCCCTCACTCACACAGGAGAGTCCTCCTGGGCAGCAGAGCGCAGCAGTCCTTATGAGGCTTCAGGCCCCGCCCCGGGCCAGGTAGATGGTAAGCGGCAAGAGCAGGGCCCTCACTCACACAGGAGAGTCCTCCTGGGCAGCAGAGCGCAGCAGTCCTTATGAGGCTTCAGGCCCCGCCCCGGGCCAGGTAGATGGTAAGCGGCAAGAGCAGAGTCCTCAGACACTCACACAGGAGAGTCCTCCTGGGCAGCAGAGCGCAGCAGTCCCTGTGAGGCTTCAGGCCTGGGCCAGGTAGGTGGTAAGCGGCAAGAGCAGAGTCCTCCTGGGCAGCAGAGCGCAGCAGTCCCTGTGAGGCTTCAGGCCTGGGCCAGGTAGGTGGTAAGCGGCAAGAGCAGGGCCCTCACTCACACAGGAGAGTCCTCCTGGGCAGCAGAGCGACGCAGTCCTTCAGGCCCCGCCCCGGGCCAGGTAGATGGTAAGCGGCAAGAGCAGGGCCCTCACTCACACAGGAGAGTCCTCCTGGGCAGCAGAGCGCAGCAGTCCTTATGAGGCTTCAGGCCCCGCCCCGGGCCAGGTAGATGGTAAGCGGCAAGAGCAGAGTCCTCCTGGGCAGCAGAGTGCAGCAGTCCCTGTGAGGCTTCAGGCCTGGGCCAGGTAGGTGGTAAGCGGCAAGAGCAGGGCCCTCACTCACACAGGAGAGTCCTCCTGGGCAGCAGAGCGCAGCAGTCCTTATGAGGCTTCAGGCCCCGCTCCGGGCCAGGTAGATGGTAAGCGGCAAGAGCAGAGTCCTCCTGGGCAGCAGAGCGCAGCAGTCCCTGTGAGGCTTCAGGCCTGGGCCAGGTAGGTGGTAAGCGGCAAGAGCAGGGCCCTCAGACAGAGAGTTTTTAGAGGAGGAAAACATGAAAAAAAATATTCTGAATAAAATGTTGTACTAAACTATTCAGACACTCACACAGGAGAGTCCTCCTGGGCAGAGGAGACAGAAGACAGAGAGTTTTTAGAGGAGGAAAACATGGAAAAAAAATATTCTGAATAAAATGTTGTACTAAACTATTTAAAGCAGCAAAGCGGGTGGCTCCTGTCCACTTTGCTGCTTTAAAGCGAGCCTCAGAGGAGGGAAGGAAGGGGAACCATGGCTTATCTAAGTCCAGTTAATAATGCTGAGCCTGATTTTATATGCATCTCAAAGCCCTTGACATATATACATTATTAAGCCCGGGAGGAGGGAATCCGCTGCAGCCTCGAGCAGCGAAGAGGATCCATGGGTCCCCTCCTTCCCTCCTCCGTGGCTGCTTTGAAGCAGGAAAGTGGGAGAGGAGCTGCTTACACGGGTGTAAGCGGCTTCCCTCCCACTTTGCTGCTTCAAAGCGAGCCACGGAGGAGGGAGGGACCCACGGAATCCCCTTCCCTCCCTCCTCCCCGCCTCAGCTCAGCAGCCGCGGCTCTTGCTGGCTTTACAATGAGCCGGAAGGAGGGACAGACGGCAGTCCCTGTAAAGCCAGCCAGCAACAATGAACCTTCACATTTTAAAGTGACCATTAAACAGTTTTATCCTATGCCTGTTTCTTTGTCCTCATTTGCTCTAACAGTTATCGGTTAAAAATAAATAAATCCTAACTGCTACTTTATTTATATGCTCTTTCTTTTTTTTTTATCCTGGTCTGTGACCATAATAAAGTTCCTACAAGTAGGTTCCAGGGTTAGGTCCCCTGGCCATGGCAACCTAGACTTACCTCCATTTGTTGTTGCTGTCTAGTCGTGTCCGACTCTTCGTGACGCTATACTCAAGTCTTTAAACTTGTCCTGGCTCCTCACCTCCGTGCAACGTGAGAAACTCTGTCGCAACAGGTTGGCACACCTCTGCCCACCTCAGGATGCTGAGGAACTGAGGAACCTCAAACGGTCCCAAGCTCCGTTGCTAGGCAACGGCAGTTGGGAACCTGGAATTCCCGGCCTCAGGGCCAAGGTTCTAGGAGAGTCCGTGTGGCCTAGTGGTTAGAAAATGTGAATGCCATGCAACACTAGGGTGATAGATATATATATATTCTTTGAAATGTACAGTTTAATACTTTTTCTATTATTTGTATCCTGCTTTGCAGACTCTTGTTGTCTCCTAAAGAAGCTGACAGGATTGAACCCCTGTACTTACTTATGTGTTTGCCGTGTACATTTATGAACGTTTATTTTATATTTGGGACCTTTGAATTCTGAACTCTGGATTAATAACATTTTAGGAATCTTCCAGAACGGCTGATTCTATTGCTGGGAAGTGACAGACTGGGGTTTTAGGAG
Source organism: Podarcis muralis (assembly GCF_964188315.1). Taxonomy (NCBI): domain Eukaryota; kingdom Metazoa; phylum Chordata; class Lepidosauria; order Squamata; family Lacertidae; genus Podarcis; species Podarcis muralis. The sequence continues at coordinate 3,186,498 of NC_135661.1, forward strand.
AGTGGTGGTATGGGTTGGGGGCAGGTGAGATGGAGGTGCTTGGCAGTGGGTGTGCTGTATGCAGAAAGCATACTCTTCAATTCCCATGAACCACCTCCTTTCAGTTACTGGTTTCTTGGGGTTGGGGCTAAATCCATGATCGGTCAGAGAAAAATGAGCGGTGGCAGGAACCAGTCAAAGCAAGGCAGATCTTAATTTTACTGTTGCGACAGAGTTTCTCACCTTACATGTTGCATGGAGGTGAGCAGCCAAGACAAGTGTGTGTAACAACTTTTAAAGACTTGAGAAAATGCCAATAATTATAATAATAACTTACTTTTTATACCCCCCCCCCAATCTGGCTGGGTTTCCCTTAGCCCAGAGGTTTTGGACTTTCTTGAGTCCACGGCTCCCTTGACCAACTACATTCTTTCTGTGAGGCTCAGGAGCCCAGCTACGTCACCCCTTGCCAGCAGAGCTGGCAGCCTCTCGTCCTTTTTCTGACTCCTTTCCTTGTGGAGTGTTCCCTCTTCTGGGCACTTGTGCGCCCATCTCACTCAAGAGGCCGGGGGCCAGCGCTGTCCGGAGACACTTCCGGGTCATGTGGCCAGACAAAGCTGCATCTGGCGAGCCAGCGCAGCACACGGAAACAGCGTTTACCTTCCCGCCAGTAAGCGGTCCCTATTTATCTACTTGCACCCGGGGGTGCTTTCGAACTGCTAGGTTGGCAGGTGCTGGGACCGAGCAGCGGGATTCGAACCGCCGACCTTTCGATCGGCAAGCCCTAGGCGCTGATGCTTTTACCCACAGCGCCACCCGCGTCCCCTTTGAGTCTAGAGAGCCATAAATGCTCTCAGTGGTTGCTACAGAGGAAAAATTCCCCCAACATTTCAGTGTGAAAGAGGAGCCCCTTCATTCTCTAATTGGAGGAGCATATCATCTTATGGTAGCTGAAATGGGGTGGACATCTCATACCCTGATTTTGTTCCTGTGGGATGCAGGGAACAAGTTTGCGTATCCTGACCTCCAGGCAATGGATGTAGACTTTACCCTTCATGAAATTACAGCGGGAAATTCCCCTGAAATAAATACTGGAGCTATATGAGAATTATCATTATAGTCCTTGGTGTTTCCTAGTTTGAGGAAACTTTGGCATGAAATCAGCACCTAAGAAAGACCACACAGTACTTTTATTTATATATATTTATAGTCCCATCTTCCTGGCTGTGGTTGAAAACCTCAAAACAGCTTGCAGAGGTAAAGAGAGTTTAAGATACAATGTATAATTTCCCCTCCCCTAATTAAAAAAAATTTAAAGCAGGAAGCAGAAGAATAGGTTAACAAATGCAACTTTGATAACCATCGCCACATACCTGACTTGTTTCTGAAGAAGCTTGTTCTGTAACTCAGCCAACAAATCTGAAAGTTACTTGGCCATTGGTCTTGCAAGCTGGGGCTTGATGAAATAGCTGGACTCTACCTGGAGAATTGCATGTTAGCCGTCCCCAAACTTCAACACCAGTAAAAACATTAGTAAATGCAGAAACTTGGTCCACCATGCATTTAAAACAATATGATAGTAGTTTAAACAGGCATGACTTCCCCCAAAGAATTCTGGGAGCTGTAGTTTAAGGGTCTGGAGAGTTGTTATGACCTAGCACTGAGATGATGCAAACTCTTAAAGCACCATTAAAAAACCTTAAGAAGAGAGTGTTTTTAAGGCCCATTTCAAAGACTACAGTCGTACCTTGGATCTTGACCGCCTTGTGAGTCGAATGTTTTGGCTCCCAAATGCCACAAACCCGGAAGTGAATGTTCCAGTTTGCAAACGTTATTTGAATTCTGAACATCCTCCACGGCTTCTGATTGGCTGCAGGAGCTTCCTGCAGCCAATCAAAAGCCACGCCTTGGTTTCCAGACATTTTGGGAGTTGAATGGACTTCCGGAACGGATTCCATCTGACTTCTGAGGTACCACTATAGTAACTTTGGTGTTCAATTTGCAGCTTTGCTTGGGAGGGAAGTGTGGCAAGTCTTGCATACCCTCCAAGTCTGAGTTGGGAACAAGGGCAGCGGCAATTGGCTCCTCTTTCCACCTCCTTCTCTCATTTTTATTATACATTTTTATTGGGGTTTTTTAAACATATCATTTCCAACAATCATTTAACATAACTTCTTATCTTATACAATATTTTTGACTTACGTCAACATCTGAAGATTTTCCGTTCTTTATCACTTGTTCTGCATTTCTTAATTTCTCTATTACTTTTAATTATCCTTAACTAATAATTCTCATCATAGTCTTTCTTGCAATATTTCAAATAGTCCTCCTTACAGAACTTCTTGCAGTCCTACTAGCGTAATCTGATTATTACAATTGCTTTTCAAATAGTTCAAATATTTACTCCAGTCTTCTAAGAATCTCTGATCCCACAGATTTCAAATCCTTCCAGTTAATTTATCTAATTCTGCATTGTCCACTTCCCACATCCTTCTCGCCAGCTTTCCAGCAGCATTTTTTGAAGCCCTGCTAAATGGACAGTTTGGTCTATCCAGCTCAGCAATGCTAATGAATTAAAGCTAACCCCTTACCCTGTTCGCCACTTCTGTTACAATTGCAGTCCATGCATTTAGAAGCAGTTTGGGTCATGATGCCACCACCTGAAATTAGATCCGCATTTGGGAATGAGAAACAGGATCTGGGTGTCTCCTCAGCAGAGCTGCTGCTCACATAACCCTTTCAGAGCTGGTTTCTGCTCCAGTTGTAATTGCTCTTGGCACCAGTGCTATTTTCTTCTCCAGAGTGGCTGCCAGCTGGAGAGAGTCCCAGTCAAGGAGCCAGGATCAGGCTCCCTCCTTAGCAAACTTTGATCCGTATCAAAAAAACCAACAACCCTAACTTTGATCCATACCCACAGTCATAACTCCAGCAAGAATGCACTAGGGGTTAGTTGAGGTGACGGGAGCAAGTGAGTTTCTCTCTCTCTCTCTCTCTCTCTCTCTCTCTCTCTCTCTCTCTCACGTCCAAACAGCAGAGGTGAAGCTCAGGTGATAAAGATGACTAAAGCAGTGAATGTGTGTCTGTGACAAAGATGTTTGTGCAGTTTGGACTCAGAACCTACTTGCTATCCTTCCCGCTGCTAAGCAAATCAGTCCCTTAAGCCAAGAAATTGTATTCTCTATGAAATTGAATATCAATATACGTATCAAGGCTTTGAGATTAGACCACTGAAGAAGCCCGGAAAACCACCTTGGGAGTGTGCTACCTGCAAGCCCCAGTAAAAGGGCCCCATCGGGGGCGAACAGCGGCCTCTTGATTACCTGGACTGCCAGGGCGAAACAGGTGCAAAATGCCGGCACCCCGTCTACAACTTCATTAACATCCATCTACAACTTGTCAGCGGTTCGAATCCCCGTGACGGGGTGAGCTCCCGTTGCTCAGTCCCTACTCCTGCCAACCTAGCAGTTCGAAAGCACGTCAAAGTGCAAGAAGATAAATAGGTACCGCTCTGGCGGGAAGGTAAACGGTGTTTCCGTGCGCTGCTCTGGTTCGCCAGAAGCGGCTTAGTCATGCTGGCCACATGACCCGGAAGCTGTACACCGGCTCCCTCGGCCAGTAAAGCGAGATGAGCGCCGCAACCCCAGAGTCAGTCATGACTGGACCTAATGGTCAGGGGTCCCTTTACCTTCACCTTTACAACTTCACTAGCATCTCTCGGTATTGTGAACAACACCGGACTTACCTTTTGTTGGTATCACTTTGAGAAGCCAAGTTACAGGGAACCAGGCAGAGGGCCTTCTCGGTAGTGGTGCCTGCCCTATGAAACGCCCTCCCACCAGATGTCAAAGAGAAGAACAACGACCAGACTTTTAGAAGACATCTGAAGGCAGCCCTATTTAGGGAAGCTTTTAATGTTTAACAGACCACTGTATTTTAATACTTTGTTGGAAGCCACCCAGGGTGGCTGGGGAGACCCAGTCAGATGGGCAGGGTATAAATAATAAATTATTATTATTATTATTATTATTATTATTATTATTATTATTATTATTATTATTATTTCTTCATATACTTACCTAAAAAGATAAATATAACAAAAGACGTGAGTTAAGCATTTAAAAAATCTATTGAAATCAGACATTGTAAGTTCATCTTAGACTGGGCAGTTTGCAAGTTTCTGTGGCTTTGCACAAGGTTTTGTATTTTTCTCAGAAGATTGATAAAGAATGTGTAATTATTTTGGTAATGATTGTGTGTATATTAGTTGCCAATGTGTTGCAAGAGTCGTACTACATCCTTCCCACTGCCGTATTTTGGTTAGCCACTGTGAGAACAGGATACTGCCCTTAGAGGGCAATCGTTCTCCTGATCCTGCAGGCTCTCCTTAGGACTCCAGCCCTGGCACTGACTACATCCCTGGGTGGGACAAGTGGAAACCCAGTATAAAATGTGCCGTGGCTCAGCTCGGCTGCTTTTACTGTTGGGTATTGATTTAGAAGGGGGCGCGGGTGGCGCTGTGAGTTAAACCACAGGGCCTAGGGCTTGCCGATCAGAAGGTTGGCAGTTCGAATCCCCGCGGCGGGGTGAGCTCCCGTTGTTCGGTCCCTGCTCCTGCCAACCTAGCAGTTCAAAAGCACGTCAAAGTGCAAGTAGATAGATAGGTACCACTCCGGCGGGAAGGTAAACGGCGTTTCCGTGTGCTGCTCTGGTTCGCCAGAAGCGGCTTAGCCATGCTGGCCACATGACCCGGAAGCTGCACACCGGCTCCCTCGGCCAGTAAAGCGAGATGAGCGCCGCAACCCCAGAGTCGGCCACGACAGGGATCCCTTTACCTTTATTGATTTGGAAATGTTCCTGGCCTTCCAAGATCCACCTGCTTCTAAAATGAATGCCATCATTCTGACTTGGAGGTTGCTGGGGGCAGCAGCTGGCTGTGTTCCTAAGATGTGGGGCGAGTGGAAAAAAGAAGCCCTAGCAACCAGCAACACGGAAATTTTCATCCTGTGCTAAATCCTCTGCAGAACCAACTTGTTAGAATTTGCAAACATCCCCCCCCCCCCGCCCCAGCTCACCTTAGATGGCTTTTGTTGCTTGGAAGAAGGCGTGAGGGTTGAGGAGGTACTTGGCAGTAAGTACCAGTTAGCTCAGCCAGCCAGGGCATTGCTGGAAAGACCTTGAATCTTTGCTTCTCTTGTTTTCTTCGAGATTGGAAAAGGCTAATCTGTTGCCTTGGGCTACACCTCCCATCAGCCACAGCCGGGCCAGAGGCACCCTGTGTAAACTCCTTTGGAAGGCTTATGCCCAGGCCCAGGCAGAGGGGGGTCACATGGGCCACTTGGCCTGAGCCTCCGATTCCAAATGGTCAGCATATTCACAATCGCAGGGGATGCACTGGGGCAGAGGCGCAAAGGTGGTGGGCAGAGGAGTGGGATGAGTTTCAATATATTAAGAAGAATTAAGTCTTTCTTTCAAGCAACAATAGCTCAAGAACGCCTACATGGTTTAGCAATGATAAACATAAACCACAATAAGGCGAAGTTGCTTGATTTTTCCTGCGTAATTCAAGAATTCGCAGAAAAGAAAGCCAGGAAAGCATTTTTAAATGTAAATACTTAAAATAATCCTTTTCCCTGTGTATTTTTAAAAAGCACTATGGTATGTCTATATTTTCCATTTTGCCTTTATATGCAGATACGGTTCAAGCCTTGAAATAAAATTATTTGTCAGCATATCTTTTGTGAAAATTATTTATATACTTATTTATAAGACTTCAGTTATCCAAAGGGGGGGGCACATTATTTACCTGGCCCCGGCCTCTGCCTGGCTCTGCAAGGCCCTGCTTATGCCATAACAAATAAGCCAGCCCAGGGATGTGTTAGCCCAAGGGGGCCGTTATTCCCATCAGGGCCACATGCCTGTGGTGGGTTGGGGCCAGAGGTAAAAGTGTGTGGGGGGGAGGCAATATAAATTTTATCTTTGCTGCTAGCAACAATCGCTTTGCTCTGCCTCCACAGCTGGAGGCAGTAAGTCGTCTGCATCCCAGTTGCTGGAAACTTCAGGAGGGGAGAGGGCTCTCGAACTCAAGTCCTGCTTGTGGGCTTCCTATTGGGGCTTCTGGGTGGCCGCTGTGAGAACAGGATGCTGGAGTAGGCCGATTTTTGCATGCTTACACGCCACCCCCCCCCTCATCCAGACGAGCAAAATGCATTACAGTTGTACCTCAAGTTACAAACGCCTCAGGTTACAAACGCTTCAGGTTACAAACTCCGCCAACCTGGAAGAGTTACCTCAAGTTGAGAACGTTGCCTCAGGATGAGAACGGAAATCATGTGCCGGTGGCGCAGCGCCTCTAGTTAAGAACAGTTTCAGGTTAAGAACGGACCTCTGGAACATATTAAATTCATAACTAGAGGTACAACTGTATTGGGGTTCAAAGACAACATTCCAGCCAGGTCAAGGAAAAAAAGGTGTGTGGAGAAGCAAGGAAGGCCAGTGATGGGTGTGGTCTGCAGAGAGTTTGAGGGCCAGGCAGAGAGGTGCAGGGGCCATATTTGTTCTCTGGGAGCCTGAGGTTCCCCACCCCAAGTTAGCCTTTTGGGTGCCGCAAAGTTCCTTGCCGGTTTTGTGGCTGTGTGATGGTTTCCTTCCTTCCTTCCTTCCTTCCTTCCTTCCTTCCTTCCTTCCTTCCTTCCTTCCTTCCTTCCTTCCTTCCCTCCCTCCCTCCCTCCCTTTTTTATTAAAAATGCCGTAAAATGGCTACATACAAATTCAATAAAACCAAGAATACAGCACAAAGTGATACATAGTTTAGCAATTTCAGTTCCAAAGCCACAATGTGTTGATTAAAACCTGAGAAAATAAAATTGTTTTCTGACCACCTGCCTATATTATACGAAGCAGGTGCCAGGCAAATGTCGTTTTACATGGTCTTCAAACAGTCCGTATAGGTTCTCCACGGATGGGTTTGTCAGGCTGGCAGGAGAACTTTCCTTTCCTCTTCTCTTAAGTATGAAGAGAAGGGAGATCCTGTGCGGTTCTTACGCATAACAAAAGTACCTTTTCGGTGGCAGTGTCTTTACTGTAAAAAGGAGGAGGGTCCCTCATTTTGATTCCTTTTGAGGGGGTCAGCAGGGAATATATGGCTCTGCTCTCGGAACGTAAAACATTTTGCACAACGGCCCTTGTACAAACGACAGGGCATCCAGACCAGACAACCAAAGGGAGCGTTTATGCTTGACAAACAGAAGGGTGTCTCTAGAGGGCTGGATCTCCACTGCCCATTGGAGCAGCGGGCAGAGATTGGAGGGAGTGCCAGGGCCGGCCTCTGATTGGCAAGCCAGGTCTGGCATCCGCAGGTCTGGGCTGGGCTCTGGTTGGAGCAGGAGGGCACCTTTGAATGCACACCTTAGTTGGCTTTGTATGTGCAGTTACTGAGAGTCTCTGTTTGCATAGCTGTAGAGCGGAGGCTTAGAGGCTGCTGTTGTTGTTGGCGGGAGTCCATTTTGGAGAGTGGCTGTGCACTTGATCCAAGCAAGGTCAGCGAGCCTGAGAGTCTCACTGGGTGTGCACGTGGACAGCCGCAGGAAATAACCTGGAGCGCAGCAAAAAGCCTGTCCAGCTGCAGTGGACAATTGCATGGAAGGATCACTCCCCCAGGCAAGTGTTGCGATGGGTCTTGCAGGTTTGGGCTCTTGTCCCTTCTCCCCGCCTCGCTGCTTGCCCAGCCCTGATCTCCGCCTTGGAAATATCCTTTATTGTAAATGACCTCCTGCTCCAACTCCCTTTGCTCAGAGTGGGAGCCTGAAAAAGTCTCACCTGGAAAAGGCAAGTGATGTCTTAACCCTTGTTCCCTTGCAGAACCCCTAAATGTTTAGTGTGTGATTTGTGGCAGCCATGGAAAGAGAAGAGTCTTAGTTCGGTGGTGGAGGAAATCTTGCTTCAGATCCCCAGTGGCATCTCCTGGTAGGGCTGGAAATCTTCCGTGCCTGAAGCCCTGGAAAGCTGCTGCCAGCCAGTGTTGACAGTCCTGGGACTGATGGGCTGAGTCAGCCTAGGGCATCTTGCTATGGGGGTCCTGGTCTTGGGGACTCCTTGGCTGTTGCGTGGGGGGAAAACGAGGCAAAGTGGCTCTGCAATGTATGTTTTTATTAGAAGTAAGGTGGTCTGCAACTGTGTCTGACTCAGAGTAGACCCACTGAAACTGGCCATGTCCGTTAATGTCAACTACAGTTCATAACGTTTGTCTAGCGAACAGCTGAACAACTTTCCCTGAGGAAAGGATCGCCTATGGAATTACTCGTTTAATAACAATTGCACCTTATCAAACTTGCATCTTATCTGCTGTAAATATGTGCCCTATTTTTCTTTCTTTCCTGGATGTGTGCAAGATAGTTAATTGCAATTAAACCTGTTAATTAGGCATGTGTTTGTGTAGCTCTTGGATGTGGATTCTCCTCTCAGCTGAGCAATTACTAGGCATTTTCATGCCACTCGTCAGTCAAAAAAGGCTTACAAATGTCCCACCCTTGCAATCTAAGGTCACATCCAAACCAGACATGATTTAAATCCCATTTCCCTCCCCCAAAGGATCCTGGGAACTGCACTTTGTTTAAGGGTGCTGAGAACTGTGAGGGGTGAACTACAGTTCCCAGAATCCTTTGAAGCAAGCAACATGCTTTTAAATATATGGGTGTGGGTGTGGCCTATGAGACATGACACAAAAGGAAAGGGGAGTGGGAGGGAAGAGGAGGTGAAAGCAGGTCCAGGCTCTAATTCTTAGTTACAGTCAGTGCTTTTTCGGGGGGGGGGTATTCAAGGGTACGCAGTACTAGCACCTTTTTCCCTAGCCTTGAAGAAAAGCACTGGTTACTTGCCGGAGCCAGAATGTCAATGGTTGCAAGGAATAAAAAATCAGAGTAAAATTGCTGGTCTTTTTAGCCATATTAATAGAGCAACCCTCTAGTTCCAACTCTCTTCCTTTGCCTGATGCAATGGCTGCTGAGCTGACTGCTCCTGTTGCTCCTGACCATTGGCCGTGCTGGCTGGAGTGGATGGGAGTTGTTGACAAAAACGGGTAAAAAGGTAAAGGACCCCTGGACAGTTAAGTCCAGCCAAAAGTGACTATGGGGTTGCGGCATGCATCTTGCTTTTCAGGCCAAGGGTGCCGGCGTTTGCGTGGCGAGTTCCTGCCTCCCACCAGTAGAAATAAAGACACATGACACCATTATTTTAGGTTAATGGGCTAAAATTTCCCGCAACTTTATCGGTTACAGGTGATGAGCGGTATTGGCTTAGGCATTGGTCCTATCCAACTATCCGGCTTCGGCCTGCTTGCTTAAAGACCCGGAAGGGTTAACACCAGCAGGGGGAGCCCTGCTGATGCACATCGACTAGGGACTCCCCCGGGGTCACCGCTCGGGGGCGCACTTTAGGCCCTGGTCTCCATAGGCTTCGGACGAGGCCACGCCCCCGGAATCCTTTACTAGACTACCCTTCAATATTTGGGGGAGGTGATGGCGTTCCTCCCCCCAACATATCTACATAACAATACCCCTACCAATGCCTAACCGCCAAAACCAAAGGAGTTGTGATGATTTGCTATGAGGTGGGCGAAAACCCCAATGGCCGGTGCCAATTTGCCAAGTGGAAAAAATTCCTACCAGGCCCCTTAAAGGCGACCAACCGAGGTCCATAGCGAGGTCAGAAGGGGAACCTTAAAGGGTGGGTGGGTGGGTGGGAAAACCTCCCTTTCACAAGCCGCGTGGAGCGTGTGAAGAGACTGAGGATAAACAGCAGCAAAACCCCACACCCACTGATGAAAGTTGTGAATCTGAAACTGACAAAGATGGCTCAGCAGCAAAACCCCACAGAGCGTGTGTGCAGCGCTTGCAGGCTTTTCCCCGAGGAGGGAGACGTGTTGCCCTTCTCCCTCCTCTGGGAAAAGCCCCCAAGAGCCGCACACACGCTCCCCGCGGCTCTTTAAAGGGAGCGCGGCTCTTGGGGGCTTTTCCAGGAGGTGGTGGAAGGGACAGAGCGTTGACTAAGCCAGAAGCTAAAACAGCGAGAGGGAGCACTGCGTAGTGATCCCTCTCGCTGTTCTGGCTTCTGGGATAGCTGCGCAGCCTGCATTCGCTCCATAAGACAAACACACATTTCCCCTTACTTTTTAGGAAGGAAAAGGTGCGTCTTATAGAGCAAAAAATATGGTAGCTTGCAACATCTTTTTTTTAAAAAAAGGAAAACCAACTTTTTATTTGTGTTGCTGTAAACAATGCAAGTGCAGGAATGGAAACAAACAAGATTCCGGTCAATAATTGCACAGTTTTGCAAAGATGCATCTAGTTATGACGGAGGTTTAACGAACAATTGCTGTCACAATCCGAAATAGAGTATGTGCAAACGGGAAATAAAAAAGTGAAGGAGAGGGAGGGAGGGAGGGAGGGAGGAAAGGGGGGGGCGAGGAAAGAAGCCAGCAAAGTAATAAGGAAAGGTATCAAGTGGAATCAGAATTGTACAGTTTGAAGAGACCCTGAGCATCATCTAGTCCAGGGGTCAGCAAACCTTTTCAGCCGTGGGCCGGTCTACCGTCCCTCAGACCTTGTGGGGGGCCAGACTATATTTTCTGGAGGGGAAATGAACAAATTCCTATGCCCCACAAATAACCCAGAGATGCATTTTAAATAAAAGCACACATTCTACTGATGTAAAAACACGCTGAGTCCCGGAGCATCTGCGGCCCGGATTTCGAAGGCGATTGGGCCGCATCCAAACCCCTGCAATGCAGAAATATTCAGCTGTCCCATATGGGGATCAAACTTGCAACCTTAGCATTATCAGCACCACAATCTACCCAACTGAGCTATTTAGTGGGTGGACCCTTTTTATTTATATATTTATGATCTTTAAGAACAATATTCATATGCTCTCAACAGAATTTCAAAAGGATTATATCTAAGCCCCCCCCCCGTCTGACCGTCCAGAATTCTTTAAACATTGCCCATCCTTGCTAGAATCTGTTTATCTTCTTTTCCCTCGTTGAACCCAAAGGAATCCATCTTGCCACATTCTTTACGAGCTTGTGGGAATTGTTTCCATGCTGGCTGCCGGGTAAGGGAAACTCCATCCTCTGCAGCCTTCATGGATGTGAAGGCTAGAAATATCTTTTTTAAAAATTGGCCTTCTAGCCAGCAGACTGGCAGAAGAGGAACAGAGGGTGATTCTCTACCACCAGTTGCTTGGTGGCCCAAGCAAGGGTAGGCCAGAAATTCCTGGTTGGACAGGCAACAGCACCTTGGAGAGCAGACTAAGGTTTGGGTTAAGGACCACGGACAGCTCTCCTGCAAGTGGGGCCAGGCATACAAGTTGTCTCAGCGAGAGATTGCTTTGACCAGCAGACTCCACTGGCCTCCTCCAGTCAGCCTGTGCTAGGAAGGTGTAATTCTCTGGAACGTTCAGTCTCTCCCAACACAAAGACAGAACAGGCAATCTCCATGGATGGGAGGATAATTCTTCTGTCTCTGTGCTTGCCACTGTTCTCCCCAGAGCTTAGCTTCTCCCAGTTATGAGGCATGCTCAAAACAGTCATAGAATCATAGAATCATAGAATCATAGAATCATAGAGTTGGAAGAGACCACAAGGGCCATCGAGTCCAACCCCCTGCCAAGCAGGAAACACCATCAGAGCACTCCTGACATATGGTTGTCAAGCCTCTGCTTAAAGACCTCCAAAGAAGGAGACTCCACCACACTCCTTGGCAGCAAATTCCACTGTCGAACAGCTCTTACTGTCAGGAAGTTCTTCCTAATGTTTAGGTGGAATCTTCTTTCTTGTAGTTTGGATCCATTGCTCCGTGTCCGCTTCTCTGGAGCAGCAGAAAACAGCCTTTCTCCCTCCTCTATGTGACATCCTTTTATATATTTGTACATGGCTATCATATCACCCCGTAACCTCCTCTTCTCCAGGCTAAACATGCCCAGCTCCCTTAGCCGTTCCTCATAAGGCATCGTTTCCAGGCCTTTGACCATTTTGGTTGCCCTCCTCTGGACACGTTCGAGTTTGTCAGTGTCCTTCTTGAACTGTGGTGCCCAGAACTGGACACAGTACTCCAGGTGAGGTCTGACCAGAGCAGAATACAGTGGCACTATTACTTCCCTTGATCTAGATGCTATACTCCTATTGATGAGGCCCAGAATTGCATTGGCTTTTTTAGCTGCCGCGTCACATTGTTGGCTCATGTCAAGTTTGTGGTCAACCAAGACTCCTAGATCCTTTTCACATGTACTGCTCTCAAGCCAGGTGTCCCCCATCTTGTATTTGTGCCTCTCATTTTTTTTGCCCAAGTGCAATACTTTACATTTCTCCCTGTTAAAATTCATCTTGTTTGTTTTGGCCCAGTTCTCTAATCTGTCAAGGTCGTTTTGAAGTGTGATCCTGTCCTCTGGGGTGTTAGTCACCCCTCCCAGTTTGGTGTCATCTGCAAATTTGATCAGGATGCCCTTGAGTCCATCATCCAAGTCGTTGATAAAGATGTTGAATAAGACCGGGCCCAAGACAGAACCCTGTGGCACCCCACTAGTCACTCTTCTCCAGGATGAAGAGGAACCATTGATGAGCACCCTTTGGGTTCGGTCAGTCAGCCAGTTACAAATCCACTGAGTGGTAGCATAGTCAAGACCGCATTTTACCAGCTTCTTTACAAGAATATCATGGGGCACCTTGTCAAATGCCTTGCTGAAATCAAGGTAGACTACATCCACTGCGTTCCCTTCATCTACCAGGCTTGTAATTCTGTCAAAAAACGAGATCAGGTTAGTCTGACATGACTTATTTTTCAGAAATCCATGCTGACTATTGGTGATCACAGCATTCCTTTCTAGGTGCTCACAGACTGTTTGCTTAATGATCTGCTCCAGAATCTTCCCTGGTATTGATGTCAGACTGACTGGGCGGTAATTATTTGGGTCCTCTCTTTTCCCCTTTTTGAAAATAGGGACAACATTTGCCCTCCTCCAGTCTGCGGGAACTTCGCCTGTTCTCCAGGAATTCTCAAAGATGACTGCCAGTGGTTCTGAAATCACATCTGCCAGTTCTTTTAATACTCTTGGATGCAGTTCATCTGGCCCTGGAGACTTGAATACATCTAGACTAGCCAAGTATTCTTGTACTATCTCCTTAGTTATTCTGGGTTGTGTTTCCTCTGCTGAATCATTTGCTCCAAATTCTTCAGGTCGGGCATTGTTTTCTTTATCGGAGAAGACTGAGGCAAAGAAAGCATTGAGGAGTTCAGCCCTTTCTGTGTCCCCTGTTTGCATTTCACCATCTTCTCCTCTGAGTGACCCCACGGTTTCTTTGTTCTTCCTTTTGCTACGAACATACCCATAAAAGCCTTTTTTGTTGCTTTTAACCTCTCTAGCAAGCCTGAGTTCATTTTGTGCTTTAGCTTTTCTGACTTTGTGTCTACACGTGCTGGCTATTTGTTTGAATTCCTCTTTGGTGGTTTCCCCCCTTTTCCATTTTTTGTACACATCCTTTTTTAATCTTAACTCAGTTAAAAGTTCTTTAGATAGCCACCCTGGCTTCTTTAGGCACCTTCCATGTTTCCGTCTCATTGGTATTGCCTGAAGTTGTGCTTTTACTATCTCCCTCTTAACAAACTCCCAGCCATCTTGAACTCCCTTTCCTTTTAGTATTACTGTCCATGGGATCTCACCCAGCACTTCCCTAAGCTTTATGAAGTCGGCTTTCTTAAAGTCGAGAAATTGAGTCCTAGTATGCTTGGCTGCTCCTTTCCGCTGTATAGTAAACTTCAGAAGAGCATGATCACTCGCGCCTAATGATCCTTCCACTTCTACCCCACTAACCAGGTCATCAACATTGGTTAGGACCAGATCTAAAATGGCTGTTCCTCTTGTTGCTTCTCCCACTTTCTGGACAATGAAGTTGTCTGCAAGGGCAGTGAGGCAGTCATACATCACCAGAGATGGAGAACTTTAAAGTGTTAAGATCAGAAGGCGGAAAACATGAAAACAACGAGAAGAGGCAGGAACGAAGATTTGGAGATATGCTTTAGAGGTCCAGACTATGGGGAGCCCGGAAAAATGAATGATTACAATTTAGACTACAATTTGGCCGTTTTTTTATTTTAGTTTATTGTTTTTAATCAGATTATGATGCGGATATGTTGATTGGCTGTTTTTATTGGGAAATTAATAAAAATGATTTAAAAAACAGCAACAGTCATACATCAGGGTGCAATTAATTCTTCCTTACTTACATGCTGTAAAAGTAAACCTCATTTATTCACTTCTGTATATATATCTCACTGTATATATATTCCCCCCACACATTTAATCCCCACAACAATCTTGCGAGGTAGACTAGGCTGAGAGACAGTGACCAGCCCAAGGTCCCCCTATGAACTTCTGGGTTCAAGTGGGGATTTGAAACTTGGCCTACCAAATCCCAGTCCAACCACTACAACCACACTGACTCACTTGCTGGGTATAAAAATGAGCCATCCCTTCAGTTTTTAATTCAGGGGGAGCAAAACACGTGTAAGCTACCAGGAAGTGTTTAAAAAGATGCAGCACGCAAGTATAGGTGCAAATTTATGTTTTAGTTATCTCTCCCTCCCCTGCAAGGCGTTCCCTGCCCTGGGCGGTCAGTACTCACCCCAAACGGTGAGTTGAAGATGTCCGACCCATTTTCTGGGCCTCCAGGCCGAAGAGTTACATCTACCGAACTCAGGAATGGGATGAGTTTCCTAATGGCCGCTGGTGAGTGTGGCAGGGGGGTGGCAGGTGGATGAATCCCTCTGGAAAGAACTGGTTGAACTGGGAAGCGATGGGAGGCCTATCTGAATTAAAACAGAAGATGCCAGAAAGATGCAATGGTTATAGACCCGTTGAGGTTGCTATATATAATTTTTATTAAATGTTACATTTCAAAATATTCTTTTAAACAACCTTAAATCAGTGGCATCCCTTCTTCTCTTTCCGTGGTTCATTTTGCATACCATACATCCCTGCATATTTTGCATGAATTAAACCATTCAGTAATCCATTGTTACATCCATCCAAACTTATTTACACTTCTGAATTTATCTTAATGCTGTCAGCATTTTTAAATTAACACAATTTTCACCCATATATTCAGTAAACATTTCCCAGTCTTCTCTAAATGTATGTTCTTCTTGTTCTCTTATTCTAGATGTTAAATCTGCAAGTTGCGCATATTTCATCAGTTTAAGTTGCCATTCTTCTTCGGTTGGGACCTCTGTTTTCCATTTTTGGGCTAACAAGACATGGGCTGCAGTAGTAGCCTACATAAATAGTCTTTTTTGACACCTGGGAATTTCCCTCTACTGATAGGTTAATGGAATGACTTATCTCTTGGGCCTGTTAATTTCAGCGGGGCTACCCTAAGTAAAACCTAGTTGACTGAAACCCATAGGATTGTCTCCTCCCAAGTCCAGAAAAGACCCTATACTTTCTGGGCAGATTTCCTTGTTTCGTTCCCTTGTCCGATTCATTATTTCATGAAATGGATACACCACTTAACTATAAAAAAAAGCAAACGAGCCTCAAAGTGGCTTATGAAAAAGACAAAACGATAAAATTTATCAGTAAGAAAAATGTAACAGCGATAATGTAATACTTTCAAGAGCTCAAGTTCACAACTAGCTAAAAACAGATGGAAATATGCATCAGTTTTCTAAACATCTGGGTGGGCTTCACGAATGTTTCTAGCACAGAGTACAGTGAAGGCAGCTGCCTGATGTCCATAGGCAGGAAGTTCCAGAGTTTGGGTATTGCCACACGAAAAGATGGACTTCTTATAAATTTAGAACAGGGAT